>NW_027100407.1:0-49430 GCF_031753505.1 Anomalospiza imberbis | reverse complement strand
GGACATTGGGGGACATCGAAGGGAGATTGAGGACACTGAGGACAGGGAGACATTGGGGACATTGGGGACATTGATGACGGGGTCATTGGGGACATTGGGGACATTGATGACAGGGTCATTGGGGGTCATTGGGGACATTGGGGACATTGGGGACATTGATGACAGGGTCATTGGGGACATTGGGGACATTGGGGGATTGGGGACATTTGGGACATTGATGACAGGGGGTCATTGGGGACATTGGGGACATTGGGGGATTGGGGACATTTGGGACATTGTTGACAGGGGGTCATTGGGGACATTGGGGGATTGGGGACATTGGGGACATTGACAGGACATTGAGGGGACACTGGGGGACACTGGGGCCATTATTGGGTGATGGGGGCACGGGGACATTGGGGACACTGAGGGGACACAATGACTTTGGGGACATTGGGGTCTTGGGGACACCGGGGGGGGTCCCCGCTGAGGCTGGGGGGGCCTTGGGGACCCCTCGGGGACCCCCAGGGGACATTGTCGTGTCCCCCCCGCCCAGGGACGAGGACATGCGCAGTGTCACCAGCCTGAGCCCCCCCGGGGACGTGGCCGACCTGGGGGGACTTCGAGAGTGACCCCGAGGACGAGGGGGGGGGCGCACAGGGCGGGGGGCGCCCCCCCCGCGCCCCGAGGTGGGTCCCCCAAGGTGTCCCCAATGTCCCCAGCCCCCCCCCGGGTGTCCCCAACACCCCCCCGGTGTCTCCCCAATGCCGGGGGTGTCTCTGGTGGGGGGGGGGGGGACACGAGCCCAGCCCCCCCGGGGGTCCCTGACCTGCCTCTCCCCCAGCGCCCCCCCCCCAGCGGGGACCCCCCCAATTTGGGGACACGGAGGGACCCCCCCGGAGCCGGGGGGGGGGACCCAGAGACCCCCCCCCGAAATCAGCGCGGTGAGTGGGGGGGGGGGGAGCGGGGGGGGGGGCTCGGGGACCCCTGAACTGGGGAGGGGGTGTCCCATGGGGGTGGGGGTTGTTCTGCCCCATCTCCCATTTTGGGTCTGGGGGGGGTTTCAGAGCTTTGGGGGTGCTGTGCCCCCCCCGTGACCCCCCCTGGGGGTCCCCTATAAAATGGGGGAGGGGGGCCCGTGGGGTGGAGGGTGCTTGGGGATGTTCCCCCTCCCCTCATTTTGGGTCTGGGGGTGTCTCTGGGTGCTGGGGGGGGGGGTTCTCTCTGTGCTGACCCCCCCTTCCCCCCCCCCCCAGGACCCCCCCGGGGGTCGCGGGGCGCTCCTGGCCTGGTGCCGGGGGGTCACGGCCGGGGTACCGGGGCGTCGCCATCACCGATTTCGGGGGGTCCTGGAGCAGCGGGTTGGGGTTCTGCGCCCTCCTGCACCGGCTGAGACCCCGAGAGATGTGAGGGGGGGGGCGCGGGGGGGGGGAGGGGAGGGGGCTGGGGGGGTCCCTGGGTAGAGGAGGGGGGTTGGGGGGCTCCTGGGGGGGTTTGGAGGGAGCATGGAAGGGTCCTGGAGGGTTTGGGGGGGGGGGTCACAGGGGACAGAGGGGACACCCGGGTGGGGAGTGGGGGGGGCCTTGGGGGGGGGGGAGGTTTTGAGCAATTCGGGGGGGGGGGGGCACCCATGGGTGAGGGGGGGGGGTCAAAGCACCCCAGGGATGTTGGGGGCCCCCTTGGGAATGGCGGAGGACATTGGGGGGGGGGTTGTGTCACTTGGGGGACCCCCTCAGTGACCAAAGGACCCCCCCAAATGTGTGTCCCCCCCCCCCCCTCCGCTGCAGCGACTTCGACGCTCTGGACCCCCAGGACCACCGGGGCAACAACAAACGGGTGCGTGGGGGGGGGCTGGGGGGCGCGGGTGGGGGGCTCCAGGGCTGGAGGTCCCCCCCCCCAATTGACCCCCCCCCCCCCCCCCCCAAAATCCGTGCCCCCCCCTCAGGCCTTCGACGCCTTCGCGGCCCTGGGGGGTCCCGCGGCTCCTGGACCCCTCGGACATGGAGACCCCCGACAGCCTCGGGGTCATGACCTTCCTCAGCCAGGTCCGAGCGCTCCTGGGGACCCCCCCCGGGGACCCCCCCGCGCCCCCGCAGCGGCTCCAGCGAGGGGGGGGCACCAAGAGACCCCCCCCGGACCCCTGGAGCGGCTCCGTTGAGGAGGGGACACCCCCCGGACCCTCGGAGTGACGTCACTGGGGGGGAGCCCCAAACGACCCCCCCGGAGACACCCCCGGACCCTCGGAGTGACGTCACTGGGGGGGGAGCCCCAAACGACCCCCCCGGGGGACCCCCCCGCACCCCCAGAGTGACATCACAGAGGGGGGGCCCCAAACGACCCCCCCAGGGGACACCCCCCGCACCCCCCAGAGTGACATCACAGAGGGGGGGGCCCCAAACGACCCCCCCGGGGACCCCCCCCGCGCCCCCCAGAGTGACATCACAGAGGGGGGGGCCCCAAACGACCCCCCCGGGGACCCCCCCGCGCCCCCGGAGCGGCTCCAGTGAGGAGGAGCCCCAAGAGCCCCCCCGGGACCCCCAAACCCCCCCAGAGACCCAAACCGGGACCCCCCCGGGACCCCAAATCAGCGTCAGCGAGGGGGGGGCCACCAAGAGACCCCCCCCAGATCCCCCCCCGGCTCGGCCCCATCGAGGGGAGGGCGCCCCCAGACCCCCCCCGTGGGCCCCGTGGAGGGGGGGCCCCCCCAGGACCCCCAGACTGACACAGCCGAGGGGGGGGCCCCCGCCCAGCCCCCCCCGGGACCCCCCAAAATGAGGCTGTGAAAGGGGGGGGGCTCCCCCCAGCTCGGCCCCGCTGAGGGGGGGCCCCTCAGGACCCCCCCCCCCGCCTTTGGGGGAGGGGGGCGGCTGGGCCCGGCCCCCCCCCCCTGCCCCCCCCGGTCCGTGGGGGTGGGGAGGGGTCTCCCCACGCCCCCCCCCCCCGCTCCAGGAGCCTCCCCCGCCTGCGGGACCCCCCCCCCGAAGGTGAGACCCCCCCCCCCCAGAACCCCCCTGAGCCCCCCCGGGACCCCCAAGGTGGCCCCCCCTGACCCCCCCTCTGTCCCCAGGGTGACGTCGGGACCCCCCCCGCCCCTCCCCCCTCCGGTGAGCGTTGGGGGGGGGCGCGGGGGGGGGCACGGCCGTGGGACCCCCCCGGGGGGGATTCGGGGTCACCCCCGTGTCCCCCCCCCGTGTCCCCTCCCCCCCCCAGAGACCCCGAGGGAGCCCCCGGAGCCCCCCGAGGAGGAGAGCGGGGTAGGGGGGGCACGGGGGGGGGACATTGAGGAGGAACCTTGGGGACCCCACTGGGGACACGGGGAGGGACCCTGGGGACAGTGGGGGACACTGGGGGGAGGGCAGGGACAGCCACGGGTGACAGGGGACAGTGGGTGGCCCTGGGGTGACACAGGGGTGACACGGGCGTCCCCATGGGTGACAGGGACAGTGGGTGGCCCTGGGGGTGACACAGGGGTGACACGGGCGTCCCCATGGGTGACAGGGACAGTGGGTGTCCCTGGGGTGACACAGGGGGTGACACGGATGTCCCCATGGCTGACAGGGGACAGTGGGTTGTCCCTGGGGTGACACGGGTGTCCCCATGGGTGACAGGGACAGGGGGTGGCCCTGGGGTGACACAGGGGTGACACGGGTGTCCCCATGGCTGACAGGGACAGTGGGTGGCCCTGGGGTGACACAGGGGGTGACACGGGCGTCCCCCATGGGTGACAGGGACAGTGGGTGGCCCTGGGGTGACACGGATGTCCCCATGGGTGACAGGGACAGTGGGTGGCCTTGGGGTGACACGGATGTCCCCATGGGTGACAGGGACAGTGGGTGGTGGCCGAGCTGGTGGCCCTGGAGCAGGACCAGGCCCGGCTGGACGCTCAGGCCCCGGCGCTGGAGCGGGAACTGCGGGCACTGATGGACAGCGGTGAGGGGGACATGGGGACACTGGGGACACGGGGATGGGGACAGAGAGGGGGACGTTGGGGTGTACGAGAAGAGAAAAGGGACACCAGGGGACATCATGGGGGACATCACGGGGACATTGGGACACGACCCACAGTATCCCCGTGTCCTCCTGGTGTCCCCGATGTCCCAAGTGTCCCCCAATGTCCCAAATGTCCCACGACGTCCCCAATATCCCCGATGTCCCCAATGTCCAAATCTCCCCAATGTCCCCAATATCCCCCATATCCCAAATATCCCCGATGTCCCTATGTCCCTGATGTCCTCAATGTCCCGTGTCCCCCCGATGTCCCCGATGTCTCCAATGTCCTCGGTGTCCCCCCGATGTCCCCGATGTCCCTGATGTCCCCGTGTCCCCCCGATGTTCCCAATGTCCCCATGTCCCCTGAAGTCCTCAATGTCCCGTGTCCCCCCCGATGTCCCCAATGTCCCCGTGTTCCCCCGATGTCCCTCAGTGTCCCCAATGTCCCCGTGTCCCCAGGCGCGGACCCCGCCCGCGAGGAGCGGCTGCTCCGGGACTGGTTCTCGCTGGTGCAGCAGCGGAATTTGCTGGTGCGGCGACAGGACGAGCTGCAGCTGCTGTGAGGGACAGGGACAGCGGCGACACCGCGGCGACACCGCCGCCCCCCCTCTCCGTGTCCCCTCTGTCCCCTCCCTGCGCCCCCCGTCCGCGAGGGGACACTGGGGACGCTGCAGGGGGCGGGGGGGGGCTCTGCCAGCCCCGGTGACACCTCCCTGTCCCCGATGTCCCCTCGTGTCACCCCCAGGGCGCAGGAGCGGGACCTGGAGCGGCGCTTTGAGCTGCTGAGCCGGGAACTGCGGGGGCTGCTGGGGACAGAGGGTGTGACACTGGGGACACGGGGACACTGGGGACATCGAGGGGACATTGGGGACAGGGGGACACTGGGGACAGAGGGGTGTGACACTGGGGACACGGGGACACTGGGGGACATCGGGGACATTGGGGACAGAGGGTGTGACACTGGGGACAGAGGGTGCGACACTGGGGACACGGGGACACTGGGGGACATCGAGGGGGACATTGGGGACAGGGGGACACTGGGGACAGAGGGTGTGACACTGGGGACAGGGGGACACTGGGGACATCGAGGGGACATTGGGGACATCGAGGGGACATTGGGGACAACGGGGACACTGGGGACATCGAGGGGGACATTGGGGACAGGGGGACACTGGGGGACAGAGGGTGTGACATTGGGGACAGGGGGACACTGGGGATGGGGGGGGGACATTGGGAATATCGAGGGGACATTGGGGACACATCGGGGACAGGGGAGGACGGGGGGACACTGGGGGACAGAGGGTGGGACGGGGACACGGGATGGCGAGGGCAATGGTGGGGTCAGGGGGGACATTGGGAACGCTTGGGGACATTTGGGGACACGGACACGGCGGGTGCCGGGCACAGAAGGAGGCCGCGGGGGGGGGGGGGATAAAGGGCTTTGGGGGACCTTTTGGGGGACGTTTGGGGACCCCCCCAGAGTGGCAGAAGCCCCCGGCCCAGCGGCAGCGCGAGCAGCTCTTACTGGAGGAACTGGTGGCACTGGTGAACCGGCGGGACCGGCTCGTGCGGGACCGGCACCGCCGCGAGTCCAGGTGGGGACACCGGGGGGACACCGGGGGGGGACAGCGGGGAGGGTCCCGGGGGGTCCCGGGAGGGGTTTGGGGAGGGGTCAGGAGGGACTGAGGGGGTGGCACCGAGAGGTCCTGGGGGGTTTTGGGGCTGTCCGGGGGTCTTGGGGTGGATGGGGAGGGGGTCCCCGGGGGATTTTTTGGGGGGTCCAGCCCTGCCCGATGCCCCCCGACCCCCGCAGGGGCGCAGGAGGAGGATGAGGAGCTGCGGCGGAGCCTCGAGCCCCGGCGGCGCCGCTTCGGGCCGCAGGGGAAACGTGTGGGATCTGCTGAGGGACCCCCAAAACCCCCCAGGAACCCGCGGGACCCCCCCCCCCCCACATCCCGGTGGATGCAGCAATAAAAGAGAATTTCTGTGTGAAACCCGATTTGGGGAAACTGGGGAGGGACTGGGAAGGACTGGGGGGGTCCTGGGTCCCCCCGGGTGTTTTTGGGGGGGGGGGGCGTTGAGGTTTGACCCCGCCGTGTGACGCTCGTGGTGTTCGGGGGGGGCTTTATTGGGGCCTGTGGGGGCCCCCCCAGATCCTTATGGGGGGAGAGGTTGGACCCCCAAATCCTTGTCGGGGGGGCTCAGACCCCCCCCCAAATCCTCATCCGGGGGGTCTCTCCCCTCTCCTCGTCCCAGGGCCCGTCCAGGGGCAGTTCACACCCTGTGGGGAGGGGGAATAGAGGAGCTGTTTGCCATGGCAACAGGACCCCCCCCCCCCCCAAAATCCTGACCAACCCCCAGCCCCGCACCCCCCACAGCCGGAAGTCCACCCCAAACCCCCTCAGCCCCCCCAATTCCCCCCAGTTTTGGGGTCCCCCTCAAATCCTTGAGTCCCCCCCAGCCCCCTCGAACCCCCCCCCCCCGCCCCAGTTTTGGGGTCCCCTCCCAAACTCCTGGACCTCCCCAGACCCAAAATATTGGGATCCCTCCCCAAATTCCGGAATAATCCCCCCAAACTCTTTGACCCCCAAGTTTCGGGGCTCCTCCCAAAGCCTCTGAACAACCGCTCCCCCCCTCCTCCCCAATTTTGGGGTCCTCCCCAGTTTTGGGGTCCCCCGCTCACGGTGCGGCCGCAGCTGCAGAACCCGCAGGAAATATTTGGGGGGGATCCGGCCCTGGGCGTCCCCCGGCGTCAGGATCACCCCGTTGGCCGAGCGGAAAAAGGGGATCCCGTCTGGGGGGAGGGGCCGGGGGGAGTCACACGGACATCGGGGGGGGACCCCCAAACATCGGGGACCCCCCCAAATATCGGGAACCCCCCCAAAAATCGGGACCCCCCCCCTCACCCCGCCAGCGCCCGGGGGCCGTCGATGATGATGGCGATCTCCGAGTCTGACCTCATTCCTGTGGGGAGGGGGATTTTGGGGGGGGTCCTGAGGGGTTTTGGGGGGTCCTGAGGGGTTTTGGGAGGATCTGGGGGGGCTGCAGGGGGGGAGGCTCGGGGTTCTCGAGGAGGATCTGAGGTGTTTGAGAGGGTCCTTGAAAGGGATTTGGGGGGTCTCGAGAGGATTTGGGGGAAGATTTGGGGGGTGCCAAAGAGGTTTGGGAGCTTTGGGGGGGTCACTGGGAGGTTTTAGGGGGTCCCCGCTGAGTTTGGGGAGTTCCTGGAGGTGCCCCGGATTGTTTTTGGGGAGGGGGTCGCACGCCAGGGTCCACCCCGCCAGGTGAATGTGGGATCTCTGGGGGGTTTGGGGGTGTCCGGGGGGGGTTTTGGGGTGTCCCGGGGGGTTTTTTTTTTTGGGGGGGGGTCACTCACCGCTGCGCACGCCGGGGTCCCCCGGCAGCCCCCCCGCCAGGTGCAGGGTGTTGCCGCCCCATGGGGCGCAGCCCCCCCCGCCCGGATCGGGCCCCACAGGCGGCGCCGGGTGCCGTGGGCGAGGGTGGGGGGCAGCGCCCCGGGGGTGCGCAGGGGGGTCAGCTCCAGCTCCGGCACCTGCGACCCCCGGACACACCCCCTGGGGCAGCCGCGACCCCCAAAATCCCACCCCGGAGCTCCAAAATCCCACCCGGATCCCCAAAATCCACCCGAATCCCCAAAATCCCACCCCGAATCCCTAAAATCCCACCCGGATCCCCAAAATCCCACCCCAAATCCCCAAAATCCCCACCCGGATCCCCAAAATCCCACCCCGGAGGCTCCAAAATCCCACCCGAATCCCCAAAATCCCACCCCAAATCCCCAAAATCCCATGCCAAATCCCCAAAATCCCACCCCGGATCCCCAAAATCCCACCCAGATGCCCAAATCTCATCCCAAATCCCCAAAATCCCACCCCGGATCCCCAAAATCCCACCCAGATGCCCAAATCTCATCCTAAATCCCCAAAATCTCACCCCAAATCCCCAAAATCCTACCCAAATCCCCAAAATCCCACCCCGGATGCCCAAATCTCACCCCAAATCCCCAAAATCCCACCCGGAGTCCCCAAAATCCCACCCGGATCCCCAAAATCCGTCCCGGATTTCTAAAATTCAACCCGGGATTCCCCAGATCCTTCTCTGGACAGCCAGAATCCCACCCCGAAATTCCACGAGTCACACGCAGGATGCCCAAAAACCCCTCTCCAGACCCCCCAAATCCCCCAGGACCCCCCACAAATCCCTTCAGCAACCTCTCTAATCCCCCCGGGGACCTCCCCAAATCCCCCATAAAACCCCCAAATCCCTCTCTAGACCCCGCCCAAAATATCCCAGGACCCCCCTCAAATCCCCCATAAACCCCCCAAAATCCCTCTCCACCCCCCCAGACCCCTCGGGGACCCCACCAAACCCTCAGGGACGCCCCCAAACCCCTCGGGGTTCCCCCCTAACCCCTCGGGGACTCCCCAAATCCACCATCAATGCCCCCAAACCCCTCTCCAGTCCCTCCAAACCCCCTCGGGGCCCCCCCAAACCCCTCGGGGGCCCCCCCAAATCCCCCCATAAATCCCCCCAAACCCCTCGCCAGCCCCCCCAAAACCCCTCGGGGACCCCCCCTCACCGGCAGGGAGTGCCCCTGGTTGGCTCTGACCCTCAGGGGGTCCGGCCGGAGGGCGAAGCGACCCTTGGGGTCAGCGGCCACCACCCTGCGCACGTCCCCCCTCCGAGACCCCCGCGAAGCGCCGCAGCCGCAGCAGAGCCCCCACCTCGACAAAACCGTCTGACCCCAAAAAAACCCCCCCGAGACCCCCGTCAGGGCCTTTGGGGGGGTCCCAGGGGGCATTTGGGGTGTACCAGGGGGCGTTTGGAGGTTCCAAAAGACATTTGGGGGACTCTGGGGGGTCCCAGGGGGCATTTGGGGTGTCCCAGGGGACGTTTTGGGGGGTCCCAAAAGACATTTGAGGGACTCTGGGGGGTACCAGGGGGCATTTGGGGCATCCCAGGGGCGTTTGGGGGGGAGGAGAGGGGTGCTTTGGGGTTCCAGAGAGCATTGGGGGGATCCCAAAAAGCACTTGGGGCATCCTAGAAGGAATTTGAGGGCACGGCAAAGGTGGTCTGGGGTCCCAAAGGGGCACTTGGGGGGGGTCCCAGAGAGGATTTGGGGGAGCCTGGAGGGGATTAAAGGGTTCAAGGGGGGCATTTTGGGGGTGGGCTGAGGGTCCTGGGGGATATTTAGGGACAGGGCCGGGATATTTTGGGGTCTAGGGAAGCATTTCAGGGCTCCTGGGGACAATCAAGGGGTTCCAGGAACCATTTAGGGGTGGTTGGGGGTCTCAGGGGGCATTTGGGGGGCGAGCTGGGGGGTCCTGGTGGGTGTTTTGGGAACCCCATTGGGCATTTGTGGGGGCACAGAGGGAATTTTGGGGTGGATTTGGGGCTGCCAGCAGCAGCTTGGTGCGTTCCTTGAGAGGTTTGGGGTCTCGGGGGCAGGTCAGGGAGGGGAGTGAGGGGGGATTTTGGGGTGGGTTTTGGGGGATTTTGGGGACGGTTTGGGGGGAGACTTTGTGGGGGATTTTGAGGCGGGATTTGGGGTGGGTTTTGGAAGGGACTTGTAGGGGGTTTGGGGGGATTTGGAGGCGCGTTTTGGGGGAATTTGGGGTGGGTTTTTGGGGCGGATTTTGGGGAGCGGGGTTTGAGATGGGTTTTGGGGGGATTTGGGGGGGGATTTTGGGGGTCTCACGCACCCGGACCCATGGGCAGCCCCTCGGCTGCAGCCCCGTGGCGCAGGACGTAGCTCAGGGCCTTGGACAGCCGCACCCCGGGGTCCTGGGGGGGCCCAAGGGTGACCCCAACCCCCCCTGGGCACCGCCCACAGCCCCCCACCCCCACGGGCGACCCCCACTCTTAGACCCCCCTCCCCAAACTGAGCTTCAAATGCCCCCCCTTCAGTACCCCCCAATACCTGGATCCCCCAAAAGCCCCCCCCCCTTAATTTCTGTGTCCCCCCCAAACTTTCATGTCCCCTGTGTCCCCCCCCCGTGTCCCCCCCATCCCTGGGGTCCCCCCCTTGGGTCCCCCCGACCGCTCCATGTCCTTATTCCCTCCCCTCCCGGAATACGTAACCCCCCCCCCTCATTTTTGGGGTTCTTGCCCCCTCCCCATGTCCCCCCCCCCCCCCCCCCCGTGGGGTGTCCCCGCCTCCTCGGTGTGTCCCCCCGATCTCTCGTGTCCTTGTCACCCCTCCCCCAAGTGTCCCCCCATCCCCGCCTCCCTCCCCGTGTCCCCACCCCCCGTGGAGTCTTCCCCACCCAAATCTGGGGTTCCTCCCCCCTCCCCCCCCCCCCCCCCAAATTTTGGGGTCCCCCCCCCCCAAAAAAAAAAACCACCTCCTCCTTCCGCCGCCGCCGCCGGGCGGCGCTCGCGTCCTCCCCGCCGGCCATGCGGGGCCACGTGACGCGTGACCCCGCCCCCCGCGCGACCCCGCCCCCGCGCGCCGCGTGACCCCGCGGTCACGTGTCCCCCTCACGGATTCCCGCCGCCGCCTCACGGGGGCCGTTGCGGCTCCGGGTTTTTTTTTTTTTTTTTTTTTTTAATTTATTACCGATCCCCCCCTCCCCACAAAACAAAACCAAACCAAACCAAACCAAAAAAAAAAAAAAAACAAAAAACCCAACCGGGATTTTAACCCCCCGAACCCTCCTCCGGGACCCGCTCCCCCCAGTCCTCAGTCGAGTTTCCGCGCCCCCAGTTTCTGGGGGCCCCGGGGAGCCGCCCGCCGCTTGGCCTCGAGCTCCCGGCGCCGCTGCTGCTCCCGCTGCCGCCGGCCCGGGGGAGGCCCTGAGGGGACACCGAGGTCACCGGAGGTGGGGGGGACACGGAGAGGGCGCTTGGGGGGCAGGAGGCCCTGGGGGGGGGTCTCAGGGGGGTGCCAGGGAAATGGGGGTTCAGGGGGATGGGGGGGGTCTGGGGGTTCAGGGGGTGCTGGGGGGGTCTGGGGTCCCAGGGATATTGGGGAGGGGTCCGGGGAGACTGGGGAGTCGCTCAGAGGGGCATTGAGGGGGGGGCCTGGGGAGGGATCCCAAGGGGAATACTGGGGGTCCTGGAGGGTGGGGGGGCACACCAGGCAGTGCTGTGGGGGGGGGTTGAGGGTGTCTGGGGGGGTGCAGAGGGTCTGGGGGGTTCTAGGATGGGTCTGGGGGGTGTCATGGGGTGGGTCTGGGGGTCCTGGGTAGGTCTGGGGATGTCCTGGGGGGGGTCTAGGGGGGTCCAGGGTGGGTCTGGGGGGGTCTGAGTGTGTCCAGGGTTTGTCTGGGGGTGTCCCGGGGGGGTCTGGGGGTCCTGGGGGGGGGGGGGTCTCACCGTGCTGGCTGGGCAGCGCCTCCCAGGCGTCCTCAGTGCCCCACTCGCCCCCCACCCCCCACCCCCCCTCGCCCTCATCACCCCCCCCGGCTGGGGGAGGGGCGCTGGGGGGGGGCTCTGTGGTGGGGGTGGGGCCGGGGGGCTGCGGGGGGGTCCCCACTTCCTCCGGGCTGCTGGCGGGGGGGCTCCGGGGCAGCTCCATGTCCTGGGGGGGGAAGGGGGGACAGCACAGAGGTCAGAGGTGAGGGGATGGGGAGGGGTCACACTGTGACCCCCCCACCCCCCAAACTCACCTCCAGACTCCCCCAGTCGTCATCCCACCCATCGGCGTCCTCGGGGGGGGGCTCCTCGGGGGGGGGGCTCCTCGCCGGGGGACTCTGGGGGGCCAAAATGAGGGCTCGGGGTTGGGGGGGGGGTCAGGAATTTGGGGGGCGGGGGGGTGAAGGTGGGGAGGGTCGCTCACCTTTTGGAGGGGCCGCGGGGCTCTCGGCCGGGGTCCGCGGGGGTCCCTGCGTGGGGGGGGGGCTGCGCGGGGGCCGCCCCCCCCTCGCCCCCCATCAGCCGCGCCGTCAGCGAGGTGACACCGGTGACGGCCCAGGACACGGCCGCCCCCAACCCCCCCGCGCCCCCCCCCGGCACGCCGGCTGCGCTGGGGGGGTCTGCGGGAGGGAGGGGAGGGGGTCACGGGGTGGGGGGGACGCCCCCAAAGCACCCCTGTGTCCCCCCCACACCCCGAGTCCCGATGTCACCCCCCTTGCCCCCCTCCAACCCCCATCCCAGTTCCCTCCCTTCCCCCCAGACCTTCATTTCTCCCCCTCCCCCCAATTCTTGGCCCCCTCCTCCCCCCAATTTTTGCCCCCCCCCCCCCCCCCCCCGCAGTTTCTCACCCCCCTCCTGGGGCCCCCCGGCCTCGGCCGCTGCCTCCAGCTGCTCCAGGAAGCTGCGAATGGCCCGGAACGCCTGGGGGGGCAGGGGAACCCCAACAGTGAGAGACCCCCCCAGACCCCCACCCCTCCATAGCCCCCCCCAGGAGCCCCCCAACTGCTCCGGGACTCTCCCCATGCACCCTGACCCCCCCCCAATTTCTCCAAGACCCCCCCCCCCGTGGGACCCCCCCAGCACCCTGACACCCCCTCAGTTGTTTTGGGATCATCCCCCGCACCCCCTGCTCTGAGACCCCCCTCCACTCAGTGGGACCCCCCCCATTTTGTGACCATCCCCCCCACTCAGTGGGACGACCCCCCCCCCACCATTTCATCGGGACCTCTGGCACCCAAACCCCCTCCCCAATTCCTCTGGGTCCCTCACCAGCACCCAGACCCCTCCTCAAATTCCTCCAGCCCCCTCCCGGCCCTCACCTGCTGCCGGACGCTGGGGTGGGGGTCCACGGTGAGGGCGCAGAGGGGGGGCAGCACCCGCCCCGCCACCTCGGAGGGCGAGTAGCAGTCATGGGTGGCCGCGAAGGCGGCGACGGCCGCGGCCCGAGCCGGGGGAAAGGGGTCCCGGGTGGCCCTGGCCAGGGCAGGGGCCAAAACCCGCCGGCGGGTCTGGGGGGACAGGGGGACAGTGACAGGGGGGACAGGGGGACAGGGAGTAGGGGGACACAACATGGGGAGAGGGGAAAGGGGTCCCGGGTGGCCCACGCCAGGGTGGGGGGTCTGGGGGTGGTCACAGGTACTGGGCCAGCGTAGGGCGGTTTTGGGGGGGTTCGGGGGGTGTCGGAGCTCACCTGGGGGGGCAGGTGGGGGGCCAGGCGCCCCAGGCACAGCGTGGCGTTGCAGCGCAGGGGTCCCAGCGCGTCCCCCCCCTGCACCCGCAGCAGCAGCCGGGGCAGCTCCCCGCCCCTGCGACCCTCCCCCAGCTTGGGTGCCAGCAGCACCATGGACTGGGGGAGGGGGACACACGATGGGGGTCAGGGGGCACCCCCAGATGGGATTTGGAAGGCATCCAACCCATTTGGGGGTGCCCAGGTGGTTGGGGGGTCCTGGGTGATTTTGGGGGCCCACCTTGACCGTCTGCTCGCGGATGGCCGGGTTGGAGTCCAGGAACCCGTGGGCGACGTGGGGGAAAATTTGGGAATCCACCGTGGCCTCAGGCAGGAACTCGATGAACTCCTCGAGCTGAGGGGGCCATGAGACCCCTGAACACCCCCAGGGACCCCCAAAAACCACGGATCACCCCCCACGGACCCCCCCAAGCCTCCTCTGAACTCATGGACCCCCCCCCATCCCTCCCAGTCTGATCCCAGACTCTCCCAGTCCTTCCCAATCCCATCCCAATCCCTCCCAGTCCCTCCCAGTGCTCCCAGTCACCAGCTGGAGCAGGCGCAGGCGCAGGCCCCGCTCAGGGGACGAGAAGAGCCGGACGAGGACGGGGACGATTCGCTCCTGGTACTCGGGGGGGTCCAGGACTTTCGCCACCTGGGGGAGCCGGGGGGACACCAGGGGGCTATGGGGGTTACTGGGGGGGATTTTGGGGGTCCCACCTGTGGCAGGGAGGGCAGGGAAGTTGTGGGTGGGATTTTGGGGGTCAGGGAGGTTTTAGAGGGGTATTTTGGAGGGGGTCCCACCTGCAGCAGCGGGGGCAGGGCGCTGGCGTCGGCGCTGCCCAGCTCCAGGGCCTCGAGCAGCCTCGGGAGCAGCTTGTGCCTCCGGAAGGGCCCCGGGAGGGACTCCAGGAGAGGGGGCAGCTCCTGCAGGAACGTCCGGCGCTCCGAGGGGTCCTGGACCTGCCGGGGGGTCCCAGAAACACCGGGGGTCAGGGGGGACATCAGGGGATGGGGAGGAGGGAACAGGGATGGGAAGGACGATGGGGATGAAGGTGAGGAGGAGAATGAAGAAATAGGAGTGAGGATGATGATGATGATGATGAGGGGACGGGGATGGGAACAAGATGAGGATGAAAGAGCAGGGATCAAGGAACAGTAATGAACAGGGGAATGGGACGAGGATGAGGATCAAGGAACAATCAGGAGACAGCGGTAGGGATGAGGATGATGATGGGGATGGGGATGAGAAACGGGAACGAGCACAAAGATGAGCAGATAGGGACGACTACGAGGATAAAAGGACAGGAATGAACACGATGATGAGGATGATGGAACAGGGATGAGGCGAGGCTGAAGCCAGACCTGGAAGTGCTCGAGGAAGAGCCCGGTGCGCACCAGGGCACAGGCCAGGAAGGCTCCAGGGCGCTGCAGCCGCTCCAGGAGCGGCCCCGGGCCCGGCCGGGCCCCCGGATCCGCCGCCACCAGCTCCGAGAAGGGCGGGATGAGCCCGGGGGGCAGCTGTGGGGACAGGGGGGACACGGGCTCAGGGGGACCCCTGAGCATGGCGGGAGGTTTTGGGGGGTGAGCAGGAATTTGGTGGGTCCACAAGTTTGGGGGGAGTCAAACTGGGGGATCCCGGGTGTTCCGGGGTGCCCAGGGGGTCCCCAGGATTTTAGGGGGGGGTCCCTGACCTTGCCGAAGCTGCGCAGAGCCCCCGGCCGGGGGAGGGGTCCATTGAAGACCTCCCAGATGAGGCAGCCCAGGCGCCACATGTCCCCTGCCCTGGGGGGGCCGTGACAGTGGGGAGGGGGCGCAGGAGACCCCCCGTGGTCCCCTGAGCCCCCCCCAGTGCCACCCCTCCCTCTTTTCATGTCCCCTCCCCAACTCACCACGGGTCCCCCCTGGCCTCGGGAGGGGTCGCTGAGCTCGGGGGGGTCCTGGGGCCGGGGGGGGGTCGCCGGGGGGGGCGTGTGGGGGTCCCCTCGCTGGTGGCCGCCACCCGCTCGAGCCCCCCCAGCTTCCACTCGCCGCCGGGGTCCACGAAGACGGCGTCGAGTCCCAGCGCGTGGTGAACGAGCCCCGAGGCCCCCAGGAACGCCAGCGCCGTCTGGGGGGGGGGGGGGCAAAAAACCCCCCCGATATCGGTAACCCCCCCACACAAAAGGGTCCCCTCCCACCCAGGAGCCAAAAACCTCTCAGAAGCCCCCCCCCCTGGATCCCAGAATTCCCCCAGATCCTGGAGACCCCCCCAAGAACCTGGGGATCCCCCCACTCACCTGGGCCCCCCACAGATCATGGGGTCCCCCCCACAGGTCCTGATTGCAGGGTCCCCACAAAGGCCTCAGGTCTCCCCTCAGGGACCCCCCCCTCAGATTCCTCCCAGACCCCGGACCCCCCCTCACCAGCAGCCGCTGCAGCCCCCAGGCCACCTCCTGCTCGCCCGAGTCCCCGCTCGGGGGGTGCAGCCGCAGGTGCCGCCGCAGGGGGGTCACGGCCTCTGTCACCAGGTACAGGCACTGCTCCGTCTGGGGGGGACACTCCGGGTCACCCCCCGGCGCGCCGTCACCCCGTGTCCCCCCAAATCCTTGTTTGCGTCCCTCCTTTGTCCCCTCGCTGTCACCACCGTCCCTGTCCCCCGGTGTCCCCCGGTGTCCCCCCTGTCCCCTCCTGCCTGCTCACTCCCCCGTCACCATTGTCCTCCCATTGTCCCCTGTCCCCACGATGTCCCCCCACTCACCCCCATCCCCTCAATCCCCCGGTGTCCCCCCATGTCCCCGTGACCCCCGCAGTGTCCCCACTGTCCCCGCGCTGTCCCCGGTCCCGTCACCTCCAGGCTGTCCAGGTAGCCCAGGATGTTGGGGTGCCGGAGGCTGCGGAGCCGCTTCAGCCCCGCCCGGGCCAGGGCGGTGGCACCGGGGTCCCCCCCCGGGGCCAGGCTGTGGGTGAACACCGACACCGGAGCGCCGTCGGCCTGGGGACACGGGGACATCAGGGGACAGCGACAGCACAGGAGGAAAAGGGGGGGACAAGGGGACACGAGGGGCCGGAGTAACGACAGGACAGGGGGACACGAGGGGACAAGTGGTGACACGGGGATAGAGACATCGGGGACCTGGCGATGGGGGGCTCGTGGCGGGACAGCCGGTGACGTGGGGACGGGTGACAGCGGGAGCTGGGGCACAAAGGGATGAGGACACCGAGGGACACCGGGGGTGGGGACACGGATGGGGGGTCGTGGGGACACTGGGGGGGACTCGGGACAGGGATGGCGGGGCCGTGGCCATGCAGGGATGCGGGGACAGGGAGGGGACACACGAGGGGACACGGGGACCCTGCCCCCAACCCCCCCACCTTGCGGCGCCCCCGCAGCAGCCGCCAGAGCGGGGCCGGGGCCGCGGGGTCCGGGAGCGGGTCCGCGTCGGGATCCGCATCGGGCGGGCCCAGCTCGAAGGGGAAATCCCGCACCGGGTCCCGGGAGAAGAGCCACATGGCGGGGCCGGGCCCGGGCTCCCGGCGGCTCCCGGGGGTCCGAGAGGGTCCCGGGGCCGGAGCGGGCCCGGAGGAAGCGGCGGCGGCGCCGGGCGGGAGGATCCGGTGACGGACCGCGGGGTGGGGCCTCGGTGAGCCAATGAGGGGCCAAGGGTGGGGTCTGGATGAGCCAATGAGAGGGCGGAGGTGGAGAATGGGAGGAGCGAAGGGCGCGACCCGGGAGGGCCAATAAGGGGCTGGGGAGGGGCCTGAACGAGCCAATGAGGGGCCAAGAACGACGAAGGGGCGGGGCGAAAAGAGGGGTGAGGCCAAAACCCGCGGGGAGGGGCGGGGCTTGTAAAGGACACGCGGCAGGAAGCGGTGGTGACGTCACCAAGCAGACCCAGCCCGTGCTGCAATGACGTCATGGGGAACAGGCAATGACGTCATCTGCACCAAGGTCACCCCTCCCAGCCCCAATGACGACACAAGGCCGGTCGGAACTCTGCAGTTTATTGGTCACTGGGGGTCCCTGTCGCGATAGGGGGGTCCCGTTGCGATACAGCGCCCCCTCATGGCACTGGCTCCTTGGCACAGGGGTCCTGTCCCCATACAGAAGCACTGTCGCGACAGGAGGGTCCTGTCTCGATACTCGTCTTCAGAGCGATCCAGGGTCCTGTCGGGATACGAAGCCCTTAGATGTTCTTGTCACGATAGACGATCCCCGTTGTGATACGGGGCACCCCCCGTCCTGGTATCCTGGGGTGACCCAGTGTGTGGCTCTGGGAAAATGAGGGGCAGGGGGATCCCTGTCACGATATGAGGGGCCCTATTGCCAAAAGGGGTCCCTGTCACGACATGGAATCACCCCCACCCTTGTGCCATGGGTCCCCCAAAGCCACGTGAACAAATGGCGGGGGGGGTTTCCCATCATGATAATGGGTCCTTATCACAATACGGGGGCTCCTGTCGCGATATGAGGTCCCTGTCGGGATACAGGGGTCACCCTTTTCTCTGGATTTTGAGATTCCCCAAGTCAAGGAAGATAAACTGGGGCGTCTCCACCACAATATGAAGCTCCCTGTCGTGATATGAGGGGGCTTCTGTCGCGATGTGGGGGTCTCTGTCACAACAGGGCCCCAGGCCAGCAGCAGCGGCGCCGCGGGGGGTCGAACCCCGCCCCGGGGGGTCCCGGGGGTGCCACCACCGGCGCCTTTTGCTTTTTTTTCGGCCTTTTTGGGTCCAGAGGAGAAAAAGCAAAACCTGAGAAAACGGGAAAAAGTTTTCTCAGGAAAAGAAAAAACCTCCCGAAACGGGAAAAAAAAAAACCCAAAAAAACCTCCCCAAAACGGGACCGGCCCCGCCCCATCTGGGGCAAAATGTGGGGAATCTGGGGCCGGAGCGCACCCGAAAACGGGCAGTTTGGGGGGTTAGGGGCCCAGAATGTGCCCCTGGCGCAATTTGGGCAGAGAAATGGGGATTTTGGGTCCGAGTCACGGCCCAGGCGCAAAACAGACTCACAAACAAGGATTTGGGGCCACAGGCGCGTCCCGGTCGCAAAATAGGGCCGAAAAGAGGGATTTAGGGCGCAAAATGGGCTCAGATCGGGGGATTTGGGGTTAATCCCGCGGCCCCGGAGCACAACGAGGTCAGCAACGGGAATTTGGGGTCGGACGCGCGCCCCCGGCGCTAAATGGGCTCAGAAAGGGCCGCTTTGGGTTCAAGGCGCGGCCCCGGTGCAGGATTAGCTCCGAAACGGGGGTTTGGGTTAATCACGCGCCCCCCTCGCAGCTTGGGCCGAGAACGGGGGATTTTGGGGTCGGCGCGTCCCGGGGCCCCACCGGTACTTACTCTGCTGGCTCACCTTTTCCTGCCTCTTATTTTGGGGGGAATTTCTAGTTTTTAAGCCTTTTTTTGGAGCAAATTGTCCATTTTGGGGCGAATCAAGGCGGTTTTGGCACTGTCACTGTGGGGAGGGGAGAGAGACAACACCCAACCCCCCATCCCCCACACCTGCTCCTCCATCCCTTTCCTTTGGGGGAAAATCCAGGGGAAACGGTTCAAAAGCTCCTCCCCCTCCCCAGGCACCATGCGAAGGCGCTGACTAAGCACTTTTTTGGGCGGAAAAAACCCTGGGTTTTGTTTCAATTCCCAGCTTGGGGGCGGGCCCTACAAGCAGCGCGCTCTGAGGCAATTTTAGCAATTTTGGGGTTATTTTGGGGTGGGGGGGAAAGCGGCCAAACCCAAAGCTCCCCCTCCCCATCCATCCCTGGAGTGGCCCACTTTGGGGTGAAAGCGGCACAAATACCAATTTCTGGCTCCCTACTGTTCCTGCAGACCCTGATTTGGGGTTTTTTTGCCCCAGTCTGGCTCTTGGAGGCTCCTCTGGCGGGGGCAGGGGCCGGCGGGGCTGTAAAAAACACCCACGAGACCCCCCCACACACACCCACCCTGTCAGCACAATTGATTCTGGGGGGAAAAGCGGCCGAATCGGTCAAACCGCCCGAAGGTCGCGGTTTTCCGCCGGTTTTGGGGGGGATTTGGGGTCGGGAGGTGCCCGCATGCCACGTCCGGGGGGGTCCCCGCGCTCCCCCTGCCTCCCGACGCCCCAAACCGGCCGGAATCGCCCCAAATCCGCCGCCCCTCCCCCCACCCCCCCTGCGCGGGTCCCGGGGGGGGGCTCAGGGTGGGGGGGGGCGCACCCGGTACCTGCCGCCGCCGATTTGGGGGGGTTTTGCCTCAAATTTGAGGCTCCCCCTCCCCTTGCTCGCTCCTACACTTACTCGTTTTGGGGACAAAAGTCTAAATTTAAGCATTCCTGCTGCTGGTTTTGGAGAAAAAACCTGAAAACATAATTATTGTCCCCTCCCCCCGCGCCTGCTCCAGCCCCTCCCTCCGCGGGATTTTTGGGGGGGGGGAGGGTTTACTTTCTTTTTTTTTCCTAAGGAAAGCTCCCGGAGCCACATTCCTGCTCTTCCAGCTTCACTTTGGGGCAAAAAAGCTTCTTTTTGCTGCTGCTGACTCCTCTCACTTGCGGCTGCGGAAAGGGTGGAAAACACCCCAAAACCGCCCCCTTCCCACCAAAAACCGACCTCCCCAAAAAATGAAATGAAATCGACTCTTACTTCTCTGCATTCCCCAGATCTGGGGGTTTTCTCCTGAAATCCCTGCCGGAATCTCCTGAGCGCGTTTTGAGTGCAGACTGGCCTTTCTTGGTTAAATCCTCTTTTTTTTTTTTTTTTCCCTTTCCTCGGCTTTTTCTCACCGTTTTTTTGCCTTTTTTCCCTGCGTTTTGCTGCTTCCCTGAAGGGGAAAAACACTCGAGACACCCCCTCCCCCTTCCCCCACCCCCTCCAAAAACAATAAAATACAAAACATTTCTTGGATCATTTCTCTCCCTTTCTTTTATCACCGGCCCCTCCCGCGCGACGCCTTTGGGATAAAAACAAAAGATTTTGGACACTTACTGAGCGGCGCCGGCGGGAGCGGCGGAGCCGGAGGGCGCTGGAGGAATTTGGGGGGTTTTCCCCATTTCTGGGGAGTTTAATAGAAAAAGGGGGAAGGGGGAGGGGCGACGGCGGCGGCGCCTGAAACGACAGAACCCCAAAACCCCCCAAATCCCCCCAAAATTCCCAAACCCCCGGGGGGGTGGGGCCTCACCCGGCCGCTGCCTCCGGCTCCGTTTGGGGCATTTTCCTCAAATTCCTCAAATTTCCCGGCTCCGGGGCCCAAATCAGGATTTTTCTTCCTTTTTCTCCCTTTATCCTTCTTTTTTCATTAATTTTCGCTTCTATTTTCTCGTCTAAATCCTCTTTGATTTTCTCTCATTTTTCCTCTCTTCTATTTTCTCTCTTCTGTTTTTTCCCTGTTTTCTTTCACTTCCATCTTCTCAAATTTTCAGCACTTGGGTCTTTCTTTTTTTTTTCTATAATTTTCTCTTTTCTTTTTTCTAGTTTCATTTTCCCAATTGTAATTTTTCTATTTATTTACAGTCTATTTTCATTGTTTTCTATTATTTTTTCTATATTCTTCTATTTTCTATTTGTTCCATTTTCTTTTTTCTAATTTCTTCTATTTTCTCAAATTTTCTATTTTTTTTCTAGTTTCTTCTATTCTCCAATTTTCTTCTCTTTTTTTTCTATTTTCTATTTTTCCATTTTTTCTATGCCTTTTCAATTTTCTTTTTTCCAATTTCTATTTTTTCAATTTGTTTCTGTTTTCTTTTTTCTAATTTTTTCTATTTTCTTTTTTTTTCTGATTTTCTTCTATTTTCTCCTTTTTTTTTGTTCTATTTTCTGTCTTTCTGTCCTTTTTTCCTCTCTTCTCTCTGCTCCTCCCCTGCCCAACTGCCGCCATTTTACCAAAAAGTCCTTTTTTCCCCCCAGATGGGGCCACTGCGAAGAAAAACTTTCCTTTCCCTGCCGACTCCATCTTCACTCTTCAGTTTTCCTGCTCTTCCCTCAAAATTGGCTCCTCTCAATCCATCCTGAGCCTGAAAATGCCGCATTTCACCCCAAACCGGCCGCCCCCGCCTGCGCTGCCCGGCCCGGCCCCACGTGGGGACCAAATTACATTTTTTTAAGCTTTAAGAGCTTTTTTTTCTTATTTTTTGTTTTAATTAATTTTAGGAGCTTTTTTAGCAGAAAACAGCGTATCAAGCGCTTTTTCTTTCTTTAAATTAAAGCAGCTTAAAAAGCTCTTTTTAAATTAAAACCGCCCAGCTCGCTCCGGCTTTTTCAAAGTATCACATTGCAGTATATTAAGAATTAAAGGGCTGCGAGAGCTGCCTCTTGTCCCAGAAATCGGCTTTGAAAGCAGCGATTTCTTAAAAACCATCATTAGAAGCTTCGGTTTAAATAAAAACCAGCTTTAAGAGCTTTTTTTTTTAAGGCTTTTCATTCATTTTTTCAATTGAAAGTGCCCCGGCTTGCCCCGGCTTTTCCTATTACCGGAATCGCCGCAATTTAAAAGATTTTTATTGAAAGAAAGCAGCTTTAAGAGCTCAGTTTTCCTTAAAGGAAACAGCTTTCATCTCTTTTTTTTTTTTTTTTTTTTCAAATAAAGATTTAGGAGCCGCTTTCATGAAATAAAGCACTCTTAGGAGCTCTTTCTATAAAATAGCGCAGCTTTAGGAGCTTTTCGCAGGCAATAAAGCCATTTTCGGAGCTCTCGGTAGGAAATGAAGCCATTTTAGGAGCGTTTTTGTAGAAAATCGAGCAGCTCCAAGCGCTCTCGGGCCGAATTGCGGCCGTCCCGGGGCTGGATCTCGGCCGGGCGCTGCCGGCGCGGGGCCCGCCCTTATAAGCGACCCAGCGCCGCCCCCGCGGGGGCGACAAAATAGTCCCTAAAATCGCCAAAAAAGGGCAACAACCCCCAAAATCCCCCCCCCAAATCCACCGCCCCCAGTGTGAAAAAGCATCTTTTTTCATTAATTCCCATTTTTTACCCTTTTCTTTGATTTTTTCCCCTCACAAACTGCAAACCACCCCCCCCCCCCTCCCCGGGCCGTGGGCCTTCGGCCGCCCCACGAGGCCCAGCACGAAAATGGTTAAATTTAACGGCGATTTTTTTGTTCGGTTTGGCCAATTCTGCGCTAAAAATCTCTCGCTTCGACCTTCCCGGGTGGTTTTAGAGGTTTTTGTTTTGTTCTGTTTTTTTATTCATTCATTTTGCTCCGGTTTTTGCTTTTGCTGCGTCACGGGGCTGGGCCGCTGCCAAAAAGGCGCCGTTTCTCCTCAAAAGGGTCACAAAACCTGGGGGGGAAAAAGAGTTCTTGAGGGAACACAGACCCCAAAGCCCCAATTTTCACCGGTTTTTGTTCCCCAAAAAGCCCAAACAACCCCCTTTTTAACCCTTTTTTCACCCTGATCCAGCACAGTCCTAACCACCATTTTTATTCCTTTTTTACGACCGAAAAGCATGAAAATGTCCATTTTTTACCCCATTTCAGGCCAGGCCAAGTCATGGAAGTCCCTGTTTTCAATCAGTGGAATAAAACCCAACTATTTTGAGGCATTTTAAGGCTTTTTTTTTTTGTATTTTAAGGTGCTTTTTCCAGCATTTTGAGGCGTTTCTGGGCAGGAAATAACACCCCAAAAATGCTGGCAGGGAGGGGACAACCCCCCCTCCCCAACCCTTTAATTATGATTCATTAAAGCTGCTCTGGGGCCAATTAAAGCTGCTGATGAAACCGATGAGGCGTTTTGGGGGTGTGGGAGGAGCTGTTCCGACATTTTTGGGGCGTCTCCTGCAGGAGAAAATATTTCCTTATTGTTATTAAATATTTTCTGGATTATTCCACCACTGAGGCTCTCAAATGTAATTTTTCCCCCTGCCATTTCAGGTGCTGGAAAAGGACTGCCCCAAAAATACCCTGATTTTAGGGAAGGTTTATTTCAATGATAATTTTTACAGCAATAATTCATCCATTTGCAGCTGGTTTAAGCCCTAATGTAAAATCTAAATTAGCAACTCTGACATGTCCAAAGTTCGTATTTTCTGCATGAAAATATTCCAAAAGCTGCTTTTTCTTCAGGAGCTGAGGCTGGAGAGGCCATTTTAAAGCATTTTCCTATGGAAAGATGCTCTTTACCAAGTCATGGGTGTTTCTTAGGAAAAAAATAGAATTAAAAAAATCAGTTTTCGATTTCTTTTTTAAAGCTAGGATAGCACTAAAACTTCTAAATAGCCTTAACACCACTTTAAGGTGAGTTTAAGCCATTTTTGAGGCACAGGACAGAGGTTTTGCTCTCAAAAAATCACCACTAAGCTTAACACTGCAGCTTTTCAGCTGCTTTTTAAACCCAAATGGCCGCTTTTTAACCCAAAGTGGGAGGTTGCCTCTCCACTCCCCCCCAGCCCCCATTCTGAGTGGCTTTTTTGAGGCAAAACCACCTCAGTTCTTCACTCTAAACCCACCATTTCCTTCAGGCTTCCCAGCTTTTTAAAACCCGACGCTTTTTTAGCGACTTTTCACACAAAAATTACCTCACGAAAAAGGGGCGAGTGCCGGGGGGGAGGGGTGGGGGGGAAGGGGAACTTTATCTCGCCCCCTCCCCCGCGGGGCGCCCCTCAAACCGCTGGTAAATGGGCACAGACCCCCTCCCCCCCCGCTCGCTCCCCTCCCCCACAGCCCCGACTTTCATTCTGCCCCTCCCCCACGCCCATTTACAAGGAAAAAAAAAAAAAAAAAAAAAAAAAAAGAAAAATGTTCGGGGGCGGGAGCGGCCGCGGAGGGATCCGGCGGAGGGATCCGCGGTGAAGTGACGTGACGTGGCCGGCGGAGGGATCCGCGCGCGGAGGGATCCGAGAGTGACGCGTAAGGGGGCGGGGCCACGCGGAGACCCCGCCCCTCGCCAGGCCCCTCCCCCGGCTTTGCCGCAGTCGCCGCGGGGGCGGCGCCGGGGGCGGGAGCGGGGCGCCATCGCTCCGTCCGCTCTGCATTGGGCGGGGGAAGCGCCGAGTCACTAAACAGTTAAAAAAACCCACCCTTTTCTCCTTGGTTTTACCTCAGAAAAGCTCGAGTTCCTTCAGGAAAATCGCTCGAGCCCCTTCAGGATATCTGTGCCTCAGAAATGACCGGCTTCCGTCAGAAAATGACCCATTTCCCTCAGGAACGTGTGATTTTACCTCATCAATGTCTCATTTCCCTCTGAGACGTCCGGTTTGTCTCAAAAATGTTTGATATCCCTCAAAAAATCTCCGATTTGCCTCAGAAATACCCTATTTGCTTCGAAAATGTCTTACTTCCCTCAGAAATGTCCGATTTGTATCAAAACCGCTTCATTTCCCTCAGAAAATTCCCAATTTGCCTCAGAAATGGCAAGTTTTGCCTCAGAAATGTCTTATTTCCCTCAGGAAAATCTCCTTTTATTCAGCTATAACCCGCTCCCCCCAAAACTGCGCCTCCCCACACGAACAGCCCCATGAGGCGGTGGCGGGGGGACCTGCGTCCTTCACGATTTCCTTCAGCTAACATTTATTCCAAAACATTTCTTTATCCTACCAAACATTTATATTTTCTTCATTTTTTTTTTAGTTTGTAAATGTTGGAGTTCAGAGCAGTTCCTCTGGGTCTTTGAGGCCCCGGTAACACCAACGCCTCCCACAGCACAAAACTCTCACCAGTTCTCCCTTAAAAAAATCCTTAGATTTCTAAAAAGCACCTTAAGAAAATGAAGTTATTCGGGACTGAGGCGGTTTTGCCGCAGAGTGGAGGCGTGTGGGGGTTATGGGTAGAAAATGTGATATTTTGGATAAACGCAGCCCTGCTGGGTGGGAAAGGGGAGGAAAATGGGGTTAAATAGTGAAATAGGGGGATTTGGGGTGGGTTTGTGAAGCTCCCAAATGGACAACGAGTGATGCCCCAAAATCACCAGGACTTGCCCCAAAAACGGTGGAATTTGTCCCAAAGGTCTCGTTGGTGCTAATGAGGGGGACTCCCTACAACACAGAAGCCCCTGACAGAGGGGACACGCGTGACACGCGTGACACACGCGTGGCCCCGAGTCCCCAGCCCGAAATGGCCGCTGTCACGTGGCGCCGCCATTTGGCTACGTTGGCCACAAACCCCCCGGAACTGGCCCCAAACCCCCTAGAACTGACCCCAAACTGCTGCGGCTCTTCCCAAAGCCCCCTGAATGGACCCCAAGCTGCCTGGAATAGGCCCCAAATCCCCCAGAACTGGCCCCAAAATGTCTCAACTCCACTAAAGTGGCCTCAGACCCCCCAGGAACTTGCTGGAAAACGTCCCGCATTATCCAAAATCGGCCCCAAATATCCCAAACTAGCTCAAAACTGCCATGAATTAGCCCCAAACACCCCAGATAAGTCGCAAACCACCCTGAATCAGCTTTGATCTGCCCCGAACCACCCTGAATCATCCCCAAACTGGTACCAAACTGCCTCAAACTGCTCTGGATTAGCCCCAAATCGACCCCGATTTGCCCCAAAAAGCCCCAAATTCCATCAAACCCTGCCTGGGGAGAGGGGGCGGAGGGGGGGGGGGCAGTGCAGTTTATTGGGGGGGGTGCGTACAAAGAGGGGGAGGTCCCGGGGGCTCCCAGTGCTCCCAGTCAGAGCTGGGAGGGGTTTGGGGGGCTCGGGGGGGCTCAGCCCTGCTCGGAGCTGGCCCCCCCTGTGCCCCCCGCCACGGGGCTGTAGGAGCCACCCCCGGCCCCCCCGCGGCTGAAGAAGGACACCGAGCGCCGGGGGGGCTTCACCCGCCGCAGCTCCTGACCTGGGGGGGACATTGGGGTGGGATTTAGGGCAGGAACCGCCTCGGGCTCCCCTGTGCCACCACCCCTGGGTGTCCCAATTCCCCCTCCCGCCATGTTCCCCCCAGACCACCCTGTCCCCTGTGCCCCCTGCTCGTCATATCCCCCCCAAGGTCCACCGCCACCCTGTCCCCCATGTCCCTGTGACCGCCCTCCCTGTCCGCTGGATGCTCCTGTGTCCCCCTCCTCCTTGACCACATGTCCCCTACCCCCTCCAGAAGCTCTGTGTGTGTGTGTCTCCATGTCCCCCTGTAACCCCATGTCCCTGATGTCCCCCATCTCCCCCATGTCCCTGATGTCCCAGATGTCCCGCATATCCCTGATGTCCCAGATGTCCCCCGTGTCCCAGATGTCCCCCATGTCCCTGATGCCCCAGATGTCCCCCGTGTCCCAGATGTCCCCCATATCCCTGATGTCCCAGATGTCCCCCATGTCCCTGATGTCCCCCATATCCCTGATGTCCCAGATGTCCCCCGTGTCCCAGATGTCCCCCATATCCCTGATGTCCCAGATGTCCCAGATGTCCCCCGTGTCCCGGATGTCGCCCATGTCCCAGATGTCCCCCGTGTCCCCTATGTCCCGGATGTCCCCCATATCCCTGATGTCCCGGATGTCACCCATGTCCCAGATGTCCCCCGCGTCCCCCATGTCCCGGATGTCCCCCATATCCCTGATGTCCCAGATGTCCCCTGTGTCCCGGATGTCGCCCATGTCCCAGATGTCCCCCGCGTCCCCCATGTCCCGGATGTCTCCCATATCCCTGATGTCCCAGATGTCCCCCGTGTCCCCGCTGTCGCCGCTGTCGCCTGTCGCACCCTCCCGCACGTAGTCGATGGTCGCGAGGCGCTGCAGGCGGGGCCGGGTCACGCTCTGCTGCCGCCGCAAGGGGGCGCCGCGCGCGCCGGCCGGCTCGGGGGGCGTGGCCTCGGCCGCGGCGGAAGGCGGGGCCTGCTCCTCGGTGGGCGGGGCCGCCCCGCCCAGCTCGATGCAGCACTCGATGAGGGCGCTCATCAGCTCCGCCTGGGGGCGCTGTCAGCGCGGGCGGCACCAGGCCGAGCCCCCAAGGGACCCCCAAAACCCCCGGGACCCTCCCCGGGAACCCTCCAAACCCCCCCCCCCCTCCCCAGGACGCCCCCCTGGAAACTTCCCCAGTACTTACAAACCCACCCCAGGCACCCCCAAACCCTTCTGGGACCCCGCCAGTGACCCCCAAATCCAGCCCAGAGACCCCCAAGCCGACCTCCTTGCATACCCTAGGGATACCCAAAGCAACACCCCTGGGGTCATCCCAGGACCCCCAAATCCACACCTGGGGCCTCCAAACTGACACCAAACTGTTCCCCAGCACCCCCAAACCGACCCTCTCAGGATTCCCAAACCAGCCCCAAACAGATCCCCCAGGGACCCCACCCAGCTGCCCCCTAAAGTGCTCCCAAACCGTCCCCCTGCTCCCCCCAAATTCCCTCCCCAAGGCCCCCCATCTGCCCCGTGGTCGCACCTGTGGGGAGAACACCCGCAGCAGTCGGTTCACGGGGGCTCCCTCGTGGTCCCCGTCGAACTCGAGCCAGAGCTGGGGGGGCTCCGCGGGGTCCCCGTCCTGCCCCGCGGGGTCCCCGTCCTGCCCCACGGCCCCCACCAGCTCCCAGCACAGCTCGGGGTACGTCAGGGACAGCAGCACGTGCTGGGGGCACGGGGCGGGGGTCACCCACCGTGCCCCCCTGACCCCCATCCTGCCCCCCAGGTCCCCCCCCAGTACCTTCTGGCGGGGGTCAATGATGGTGACCCCCTCGAGCCCCACGGCCACGCTGACGGGGCGCAGCCCCCCGCGGCCCAGCAGCCCCCCCGACGGCCGCTCAATGGCTCCCGGGAAGAAGGCACACCTGGAGGGGGGGGTGGGACACACCTGGGTCACCCCCAAAACCCAAATTCTGCTTCCCTCCAAATTCCTGGGTCCCCAGGTGCAGTGTGGGGTCACTTGGGGGGGGGCATCACGAAGTTGGGGGGGATCCCTCGGGACCTGGATACCGAGGAACTTGGGGGTCTAGATGGAGTCCTGGGGGGGTCACTGTCGGTCTGGGGGAGTCTGTGGGGCTCAGATATTGGGGGGTACCTGGGAGAGCCCCTGGGGGGCTAATTTTTTTGTCTCTGGGGGGCAGGGTGGGGGCACAGGGGGTTCTTTTGGGGCTCCCTGGTAATCTGGGGGGGCTCCCCGTCAATCTGGGGGTTTCTGGGTGGTGCCTGGGGGTGTTCCTTAGGTCTTCAGGGGTCCCGGGGAGGGGTCTTTGTGAGGTTCCCCGAGGGTCTGGGGGCATCAGTGGGGTGTCACATGGGGGGTGTCCCCTGGGGGTCTCTAAGTGGGGAGATGTCCCATGGGGGGTGTCCCATTTGGGACGTCCCATTGAGGTGTCCCAGGGGGATTGCCCCATTGGGGGTATCCCTTTTGGGGTGCCCCCTGGGGGTCTCTAACCGGGGTCCCCCCGCCCCCCTCACCCGTAGCCGGGCAGGGCGTGGCAGCGGCGCAGGAAGTCCCGGTACAATCCGGCAGGGGGCGCCTCGGGGCCCGGCGCACGCGCGAACGCCTCGAGCAGCCGCTGGGCGGGGCCCGGCTCGCGCGAGCGACGGAACAGCGCCCCCCAGCGGGCCGGAGGACCCGGCGGCAGCAGCTCCCCCAGCAGCGGCCTGCGGGGGACACCGGGGGGACACCGGGGGTCAGCGGGGGTCACACGGGGACCGAGAGGGGCACGGGCGGAACATGGGGGTCAGGGGGTAGCGTGTGGCCAGGAGATGGGGGCCCCGTGGGGAGGGGTGGTCCTGAAGGGGGTTTCCATGGGTGGGTCCCAAGTGAGGGGGGGTCCCGCAGGGATTGGCTCCCAGGTGGAGGGGATCCCGTGGGGGGTCGCGGGGGATGCCCCAGGGTGGTTCTGGGTGGGGTCCCAAAGGGAATCCCAGGGGTTCCCACGGGCGGGGGTCCCATGGGCAGGGGTCCCGCGGGCAGGGTCCGGCCGGTGCTGACCGCAGGCTGAGCTCCGTGTGCCGGCCGGGCTCGAAGGGCCCCAGGCGCAGGCGGCAGCTGAGCCCCCCCAGCTCGGCCGCCTCGGGGGGGGTCCACAGGGTAGCGCCCCCCCCCTCAGCTGCTCCCGCGCCTCCTCATAGAGCAACCGGAGCAGCTCCTCCTCCTGCAGCTGGGACCCACAGACACCCCCCGATCACACAGAGACACCCCTAAACCACCGCAGACCGCACCCTGCATCCCCCCGTGTCCCCCTCCCATAGATCCTCCCACACTGGGGACCCCCGTGTGCCCCGCTCACCTCCAGCTCGCGGCTCTTAGGGAAGAACACGTTCCTGCGGAGCTGCAGACACGGCTCATCTGGGGGGGCAGGGGGTCAGTGGGACCCTCGAGGGGGCCCTCCCGCCCCCAACAGGACCTCCCACCCCTCACCTTGGGCGATGGCCGCGGGCGAGCCGAGGCTGAAGCGCAGCAGCAGCTCCGGCCAGTGCCGGACCAGGCGCAGGGGTCGGTGCCGCGGCTTCAGCTGCACCTCTTGGGGGGGGACACAGGGCTGGCACCCACTCGGGGACCCGCAGAGAGCTCCACGGGGACCCCCACGGGCACAGGGACCCCCCCATTCCATCCTCCAGGGAGATCCTCCTGTCTCCCTGTCCCTCATGGGACCCTCCAATGTCCCCTCCAGAACGAGCAGCTCCGCTCACAACCGAGCTGAGACCCCACGACCCCCCATATCCCCATGTTCCCATTTCCCCTCTGTGTCCCCCTGTCCCCCCATGTCCCCCTGTGTCCCACCATGTCCCCCCCGTCCTCCAACCACAGCAGCTCCAACCCCAGCAACAGCGTGAGCTGTGACCCCGCCATGTCCGTGTCCCCTCTATGTCCATGTCCCCCTGTCCCCCCATGTCCCCCTGTCCCCCCATGTCCCCCCCCGTCCCCCCCCTCACCGAGCAGCTCCGACCCCAACCACAGCGCGAGGGCGTCGCCGGCGGCGGGCGGGAGGCGCAGCGCCCCCTGCAGGCGGCGCAGCAGCTCCGCGGCCGTGGGGCCCGGGGGCGGCTCCAGCGGCAGCGGCAGCGCCGACCCGTCCGGCAGGTACAGCAGGGCTGGGGGCAACGGGGGCCGTGAGACCCCCCGGGACCCCCGCACATCCCCCGGGACCCCGCACATCCCCCGGGACCCCCGCACATCCCCCGGGACCCCGCACATCCCCCGGGACCCCGCACATCCCCCGGGACCCCCGCACATCCCCCAGGATCCCCGCACCGCCCCACAACCACCCCCGCACTGACACAGCTCCGACCCGTCCGGCAGGTACAGCAGGGCTGAGGGCAACGGGGAGAGTGAGACCCCCGCCGAACCCACTCGGGACCCCCAAAGCTCCCCCGGGATCCCCGCCCCCAGACTGACACACCCACCGGGACACACCCAAAGGACGCACGGGGGTCCCACGGCCACGCCCTCCCCCAGAGCATCCTCCGAAGGGTCCCACGGCCCCCCGGGGGTCTCAAGCCCTCCAAAGAGACCCACGCCCCCCACCCACGGGGGTCCCACGGCCACGCCCACACCCGGACTCAGCGTCCCACCCCCTCCTGTGGCCCCGCCCCCTCACCGGCAGCGCCCGGCAGGGCGGACGCGCCCTCCCCCTCCGCCTCCCCCTCCCCGTCCATGAGCGGGGTCACGGAGGGGTCACCGTGGGGTCACCGCGGGGTCACGGCTCCGCGCGCTGCTCGCGCCGGTGCCGCGCGCGGGGCGGAAGCGTCACGGGTGGGCGGAGGGGGCGGGGCCGCCAGGGTGACGTCAGCGTGAAGGCGGGGTCCAGGGGGGGGGCGGCGCCCCCTGGCGGAGGGGAGGGCTGGGATCCCCCCGGGGGGATGTTGGGGGGTCCCGGCGGATTCGGGGGGTCCCGGGGGCGGCGCAGGAAGAGGCGGAGCCGCTGTACGAAGTATAGAACCGTGTATTCCTCTGTGCGCGGCGGGGGGCGGCCCGGGGGGGGCTCGGAGGGATTCGGGGCGGCTTTTGGGGGGGTCCCGGCAGGACTCCGCGGGGTCCCGACGCCAATCGGGGCTCTCGAAATTAAAAAATAAACCCAAAGAAATACCCGGGGAGGGGGGCGAGGGGGGGGCGGTAAAAAACCGATCCGAGGTTGGGAAGGGGGGGCGGTTGAGGGGGGGGTCCCGCGCCCCTCTCGGGGGGGGGGGGGGGAAATCCCACACCCCACGCGGGGGGGTTCCGCGCGCCCCCCGCGCCCCCTCCCCGCGCGCCGCCCACCCGGTTCCCGCGGCGGGGTCGGGGGGGGACACACACACACAGAGAGAGAGAGAGAGACCACAGAGGCGCCCCCGCTGCGGCGGGGTCGGCGGGGCGGGCAGGTGACATCCCCCCGGGGGTGGCGGCGGGGGGGGTCGGGGGACACGCGTGGAGACCCCCCCCCTCACACGTAATACTCCTTGTCCTTGTTGCGCCGCGCTTTGCCCGGCGCCTTGGGGGGCGCGGCCGCCGCCTTCTCCTTGGGGGTCCCGGCGGGCGGGGTCGGGGACGCGGCACCGGGGGCCCCTCCTGGGCCCCCCCCGGGCGCGGCGGGGGCGGCCCCGATGTAGTGGCGGCTCTGGTCCACCTGGTAGGAGCCCTCGTCGCGGTTGCGGTACTTGTACATGGCGTAGAGCAGGATGAGGATGCAGAGCGCGGCGGCGGCCACGATGCCCACCACCATGCCGGTGGTGCCGCCCGCCTCCCGCACCACCTCCACCGCTCCGGGCGCGGCTGTGGGGGGCACGGGGGGGCGCCGGGTCACGGGAGGCGCCGAGCCCCCCCCGCGCCGCCCCCCGCCCGCGCCCTCCCGCGGGTGCCGCTCGCCCGCCGGCACCAGCCCGGGCGGAGCCGCGCCCGCCACCGTGGGCTCGGTCCCGGCGCCGCGGGGCGCGGCCGTGGCCGCCGGGGGGGCGGCGGCCTCGGGGCTCCCCCCGCCCCCCAGCCCCGCGAAGTCCTCGTCGTCGGCCGGCGGCTGCTCGGGGCCGGGAGCGTGGCCGGGGTCGGGGTCGGGGTCCGCCGCCTCCCCCGAGGCGAAGCCCGAGGGCTCGTCGCAGTCGGGGCCGCAGCCCGGGGGGGCGCGGGGGGCGGCGGGGGGCGCGGGGGGGCCCGGGGACGCCGGCAGCACCAGCTCCCCGCCTGCGGAGACAGAAAGGGGACGGGGAGACCCCCGTCAGCCCCCGCCGCCGCGCCCCGCTGCGCCCCCCGACCCCCCCCCCGCCGCCTCCGGCCGCCTCCGCGCCAGCTCCGCTCTAGGTTATTTTTTTTTCTGCATTTTTAGCTAATTCCGCTACTTTTTTTTTTTTTTTTTCTCGGTTTTTTGTTTTTAAGAGCAAACCGCGGCGCTGCCGTCAACTTACATCGCGGGATGGGGCCGGGTGATTTTAGCGTGGAGGAAAAAGAAATTGCAGGAAGGAAGGGAAAGCACACAAAAAACGAGAGAAAGAGAAAAAAGAGAAAAAAAGAACAAAAAGAAAAGAAGAGAAGAGACACTCGGTGAGAAGGTGCCGCGGCCACCCCTGCGGCGCCAGCGCCCGGCCCCGGCCGGCCCCGGCCACCGCCGGCCACCACTGGCCACCGGCCCCCGGCCATCAGCCACCGGCCATTGGCCATCAGCCTTGGATCCATCCGTCCATCCATCCATCTGTCTATCCATCCATCATCCATCATCTGTCCATCCCTAAATCCATCCATGGATCCTTGAATCCATCTGTCCATCCATCCATCTGTCCATCCATCCATCCATTATCCATCCATCATCCATCCATCCATCATCCATCCATCCATCCATCCATCCATCCATCCATCCATCATCCATCCATCATCCATCCATCCATCCATCTGTCCATCCATCCGTCCATCATCCATCATCCATCCATCATCCATCCATCCATCCATCCATCCATCTGTCCATCCATCATCCATCCATCCATCCATCTGTCCATCCATCCATCTATCCTTGAGTCCATCCAGCCATCCCTAAACCCAGCTGAGTCCATCCAATCCTGATCCATGTGTCCATCTGTCTATGGTTCCATCCATTCTTGAATCCATGTGTTCACTGATCCATCTGTCTGTCCATCTGTCCCTCTGCCCTGACCTACAGCTGGCCATCCCTGTGTCCATCCTGCCAGCCTTAAATCCATCTGTCCATCTGTCCATCCGTCCATCCATCCTTGTGTCCATCCACCTATCCGTGTTCCCATCTGTCCATCCACCTGTCCAGTTCTCCATGGATCCACCCATCCATGTGTCCGTCCGTCCAAACCAAAATTGATCTGTGTGTCCATCCATCCATCCCTGGATCTGGCCAGCCTCAAACTCATCCATCCATCCATCATCCATCCATCCATCCGTCTGTCCCTCCATCCCTCCATCCACAGACCACTGTCCATTGTTCATCCAGAGTCCATTGTCCGTCCACTGTCCATCCACTGTCCATCCACTGTCCGTCCACCGTCCGTCCGTCTGTCCCCCGTTCCTCCCCCCTTCCCCTGACCGCTGCCACCCTTCCCCCACAAATGGGGTCTTGGGGGACCAGAGTGACCTGGGGACACCTGTGGGGGACACTCAGGTGTCCGGGGGGCATGCAGATGTCCGGGGGGACACCTGTGGGTGCCAGGGAGGGACACACCTGGGTGTCCAGGTGACACCTGTGGTGCCAGGTGAGGCCCCAGGTGTCCAGGGGGTCTCCGGTGTCCGGGTGACACCCGGGGTGTCCAGGGGGTGTCACCGTGTGACACTGGGGATGGGGGAGGGTCCTTGCTGAGGTCCTGGTGGCAGCGCAGGTGTGACAGCGCAGGTGTGACAGTGTCACACGGGATGACCCCAGACCCCAGGGGGTCCTCCCTGTCCGTCCGGGTGTCCAAGTGTCCGAATGTCCGAGTGTCTGTCCGTCAGGGAAGCGGGGGGATGAGGGCGGGGCTTGCATGGCCCCCGGGCTCAGGTGTGTGCTCGGAATGGGCGGGAACACCTGTGCAGGTGAGGGGCGGGGCCACAGGTGGGAATGCGTGTGCAAGGGGGACACCTGGGCGTGCCAAGGGGGGCACCTTGGTGTGCGGGGGGGCTGCGTTTGTGGGGCAGGTGTGAGAGTGTGAGTTCAGGTGTGTGTGCACACCTGTGCCTGTGTGTGTGTGAGCAGCTCCTGTCCAGGTGTTGGGTGTGCACAGTACAGATGTGCGCACCTGTGCAGGTGTGTGTGAACAGTACAGGTGTGTGTGTGTCTGTGCAGGTGTGTCAGTGTGTGTATGTGCACACCTATACAGGTGTGTGTGTGAACAGTTCAGGTGTGTGTGTGTATCTGTGCGAGCACACCTGTCCAGGTGTGTGTGTGTCTGTGTGTGCACACCTGTCCAGGTGTGTGTGTATCTGTGTGTGCACACCTGTCCAGGTGTGTGTGTGTCTGTGCGAGCACACCTATCCAGGTGTGTGTGTGTGTGTCTGTGCGAGCACACCTGTCCAGGTGTGTGTGTATCTGTGTGCCCTTCCAGGTGTGTGTGTGTGTGTGTGTGCACACCTGTCCAGGTGTGTGTGTGTGTGTGTCTGTGTGCACACCTGTCCAGGTGTGTGTGTGTGCCTGTGTGAGCACACCTGTCCAGGTGTGTGTGTGTGTGTGTCTGTGTGCACACCTGTCCAGGTGTGTGTGTGTGTGTGTCTGTGTGCACACCTGTCCAGGTGTGTGTGTGCCTGTGTGAGCACACCTGTCCAGGTGTGTGTGTGTGTGTGTGTGTGAACCTGTCCAGGTGTGTGTGTGTCTGTGCAAGCACACCTGTCCAGGTGTGTGTGTGTGTATCTGTGTGTGCACACCTGTCCAGGTGTGTGTGTGTCTGTGCAAGCACACCTATCCAGGTGTGTGTGTGTGTGTCTGTGTGCACACCTGTCCAGGTGTGTGTGTGTGTCTGTGTGTGCACACCTGTCCAGGTGTGCGTGCGTGTCTGTGCGAGCACACCTGTCCAGGTGTGTGTGTGTGTCTGTGTGTGCACACCTGTCCAGGTGTGCGTGTGTGTCTGTGCGAGCACACCTGTCCAGGTGTGTGTGTGTGTCTGTGCGAGCACACCTATCCAGGTGTGTGTGTATCTGTGTGTGCACACCTGTCCAGGTGTGTGTGTGTCTGTGCGAGCACACCTGTCCAGGTGTGTGTGTGTCTGTGCGAGCACACCTATCCAGGTGTGTGTGTATCTGTGTGTGCACACCTGTCCAGGTGTGTGTGTGTCTGTGCGAGCACACCTGTCCAGGTGTGTGTGTGTCTGTGCGAGCACACCTGTCCAGGTGTGTGTGTATCTGTGTGTGCACACCTGTCCAGGTGTGTGTGTGTCTGTGCGAGCACACCTGTCCAGGTGTGTGTGTGTGCCTGTGTGAGCACACCTGTCCAGGTGTGTGTGTATCTGTGTGTGCACACCTGTCCAGGTGTGTGTGTGTCTGTGCAAGCACACCTGTCCAGGTGTGTGTGTGTGCCTGTGTGAACACACCTGTCCAGGTGTGTGTGTGTGTGCCTGTGTGAGCACACCTGTCCAGGTGTGTGTGTGTGTGTCTGTGCAAGCACACCTGTCCAGGTGTGTGTGTGTGTGTGTCTGTGTGTGCACACCTGTCCAGGTGTGTGTGTGTCTGTGTGCACACCCTTCCAGGTATGTGTGTGTCTGTGTGTGCACACCTGTCCAGGTGTGTGTGTGTCTGTGTGTGCACACCTGTCCACGTGTGTGTGTGTCTGTGCGAGCACACCTGTCCAGGTGTGTGTGTGTGTGTGTCTGTGTGTGCACACCTGTCCAGGTGTGTGTGTATCTGTGTGTGCACACCTGTCCAGGTGTGTGTGTGTGTGTCTGTGCGAGCACACCTGTCCAGGTGTGTGTGTATCTGTGTGTGCACACCTGTCCACGTGTGTGTGTGTCTGTGCGAGCACACCTATCCAGGTGTGTGTGTGTGTCTGTGCGAGCACACCTATCCAGGTGTGTGTGTATCTGTGTGTGCACACCTGTCCACGTGTGTGTGTGTCTGTGCGAGCACACCTGTCCAGGTGTGTGTGTGTGTGTGTCTGTGTGTGAACCTGTCCAGGTGTGTGTGTATCTGTGTGTGCACACCTATCCAGGTGTGTGTGTGTGCCTGTGTGAGCACACCTGTCCAGGTGTGTGTGTGTGTGTGTGTCTGTGTGTGAACCTGTCCAGGTGTGTGTGCGCACCTGTCCAGGTGTGTGAGCAGCTCCCGTACCCGCGTGTCCCCCTGCCGTGAGCAGCCTGGCATGTTCCCTGCTCACACGCGTGTGCAACACCCCCGCCCCACCACACCTGTGCGTGTGCAGACCCCCACACCTGTGCGGGGGTCTCACCCCCGCTGGGGGGGGGGTGGGGGAGAGCCCCGGGCTCTGCGGCCGTGTCACACGCGTGTGCGAGGCCGTGTCACACACGCGTGCCCGGGGCCCTGGAGCAGCACCCACCTGTGCCCGGCTCACACTCCTCCAGGTCCTCGTCATCGCTCGGACACTCGGCCGAGGCCACCAGCAGATCGTCCGTGTTCTGGGGGGACACCGGGGGGGTCAGCATGGGCCTGGGGACCCCCAAACCTTCCCCACCCCCCCCCAGGGCCCGGGGAGGGGTGTCAGGGGTCACCTGAGCGCACCCAGGTGTTCGGGACGGCCCCTCCAGCCCCTTTCTGGGGTCTCCCCATACCTGCCCCTCCCACAGAGCCCCCTCCCCCTATACGCGGCCCTTGGAACCCCCCCATCCTCCCCCAAATTCCCTGCATACCCCCCTCCCCCATCCCCTGTCCTTGGGAGGACCCTCCCTCAATCCGTAGCCCCCCCCCACAATTCCTCAGTCTCCATTTACCATCCCAGTGCCCCCTCTCCCCCAACCCCCCCCCCCACCATATTTACCCCCCAGACCCCCTTTCCCCTCCCTCCCCGCTTTACCTGGGCGACGGTGTCGCGCAGGGTGGGCGAGCGCCCGCGGCGGGTGGTGGTCGTGGCCATGGTGGTGGTGGTTTCCATGATGGTGGTGGCCATGTCGGGGGGGCGCAGGGGTAGCGCCGGGGGGCGCGGGGGGCGGGGGGGGGGTCCCCCACGAGCCGCAGGTCCCCCTCGAGCCGCACACGGGGGTGTCCCTCGGCCGCCAGCGCCAGCAGCTTCAGCCCGTTGTAGTAGAGCCCCGAGAGCTGCCCCTGGAAGGGGCGGCCGCGGTCCCGGCCCCCCACCCGCACGCGCGCCTGGCTGTTGAAGATGGTCAGCTGCCGGCCTGGGGGGGAGAGGGGGGGCTCGCACACCTGGCACACCTGGTACCGGCTCACCTGTGCCACCTGTGCTACCCCGACATTGTCACCTCATTGTCACCTCATCCCTACACATCCCCCCCGGCTGGTGGAGAGCCTGGGGGGGAGAGGGGGGGCTGACACACCTGGTACCAGCTCACCTGTGTCACCTGTGCCACCTGTGCCACCTGTACTGCCCTGACATTGTCACCTCATCCCTACACATCCCCCCGGCTGGTGGAGAGGGGCAGCTGGGGGGATGATGGGGGGGCCTGGCACACCTGGTACTGGCACACCTGGCTCACCTGTGCTACCTTGATGTCACCACCGACACTGTGACCTCAACACCTTCACCCTGACACTGTCACTGTCACTCACACATCCCCCAGGGATGGAGGGGGGGCTCGCACACCTGGCACACCTGGCACACCTGGCACTGGTTCACCTGGCTCATCCTGACACTGTCACCCCTGACACAGTCCCATGGATGGACAGGGCAGCTGCACACCTGGCACACCTGGCACGGCCTTATCCCCACACCCTGGCACACCTGGCACGCCCCACACTGCCCCACCTGCCTCACCCTGCCACGCCCACTCCCACCGTTCCCCACCCTCACCCGCACACCTGGGGCACACCTGGGTGTGCCTCGCAAGAGGAGCAGCCCTGCCCCCCTCCCCCCCACACCCCTCGCACCCCCACCCCCCTCCCCCCCGGGCAGTTAAAGGGACCCCAACGCCCCCCCCCCGGCCCCCGGCTCCGCTCGGGCCTCAATTCGGCCAATTTTGGGTCATTTGGGGCGGGAGGAGGGGCAGGGGCCGTGCCTGGGCGGGGGGCCGGGGCGTGCGAGGGGCGTGCGAGGCCGGGGCGGCTCCTGTGCACACCTGCAGGGCAGACACACCTGTGCGCCTTCCTCACGCACACCTGGCCCTGCTGCACACCTGGTGCACACCTGTCCTCGTGGACACCTGCTGCACACCTGCCCTGGTGCACACCTGTCCTCATGCACACCTGAATTGTGCACACCCGGTGCCAAGGCACACACCTGGTGCATGCCCCAACCTGGTACACACCTGTCCTGCACACACCTGGTGCACACCTGTCCTGCGCACACTTGGCACACGCCCCAGCCATGGTGCACACCTGTCCTGCGCACACCTGGTGCACACCTGTCCTGCGCACACTTGGCGCACGCCCCAGCCATGGTGCACACCTGTCCTGCGCACACCTGGTGCACACCTGTCCTGCGCACACTTGGCGCACGCCCCAGCCATGGTGCACACCTGTCCTGCGCACACATGGTGCACACCTGTCCTGCGCACACTTGGCGCACGCCCCAGCCATGGTGCACACCTGTCCTGCGCACACCTGGTGCACACCTGTCCTATGCACACCTGGCACACGCCCCAGCCATGGTGCACACCTGTCCTGCGCACACCTGGCGCACGCCCCAGCCATGGTGCACACCTGGTGCACACCTGTCCTGTGCACACCTGGCGCAGCCCCGGCCCCGGCAGTCGCTGGGCAGGTGCGGGTTAGGGGGTTTAGCGGGTTTATGCGGCTTTAGGGGGGCTCTGGGCTCAGCGCGGTTTAGGGGGGCCGTTAGGTGCGTTAGCATCCCTTTAACCAGGTAATGAGGGGGCGGGGCAGGGGCTGGCCCCTCCCCCAATACCTGGGCTCCCTCCCCCGGACACCTGGGGGTCCCTGGGACAACAGGGTCCTCTGGGACGTGGCTGCTGGACACCTGTGGGGCCCAGGTGCTGCAACCCCCAAATATCGGGGTCCCAAATGCCGGGATCCCCGAACACCTGGGACCCCAAACAGGTGGGGTCCCGCACACCTGAGTCCCCACATTCCGGGGTGCCCAGGTGTGGTGGTGCCCAGGTGTGGGAGCCTCCAGGTGCTGGGGGTCCCAGACACTCCCCAAATCAGTGGGTTCCAGACACCTGGGACCCCAAAATCTCTGGGGTCCTGGCCGCAGCGGGGTGCCCAGGTGTGGGGAGTGCCCAGGTGTGGGGGGTGCCCAGGTGTGGGGGGGTGCCCAGGTGTGGGGGGCGCTCGCTGCCGTTACCTTTGTCGAGCAGCCACTCATCGACCACCCGCCCCCAGGCGGAAGGGGATGCGCTGCCGCGCCAGCGCCAGCCGCTCGCTGTCCCCGCTGCCTTCGGAGGGAGGAGAAGAGCGTTACGGGACACGGGGCAGGGCACGGGGACACCGCCAGGGACTGGCACCGGGGGGGGGGGGCATCGGCGGTGGCATCACGGCAGTGTCACCGTCGGCGGCGCTGTGGTGGGACCGTGGTCTCAGTGGCATCATCAGTGTCACCAAGATGGGACCGTGGTCTCAATGGCATCGTTGGTGTCACCAAGATGGGACCGTGGTCTCAGTGGCATTGTTAGTGTCACCAAGATGGGACCGTGGTCTCAGTGGCATCGTTGGTGTCACCAAGATGGGACCGTGGTCTCAGTGGCATCATTGGTGTCACCAAGATGGGACCATGGTCTCAGTGGCATCGTTGGTGTCACCAAGATGGGACTGTGGTCTCAGTGGCGTTGTTGGTGTCACCAAGATGGGACTGTGGTCTCAGTGGCATCGTTGGTGTCACCAAGATGGGACCGTGGTCTCAGTGGCACCATTGGTGTCACCAAGATGGGACCGTGGTCTCAGTGGCACCGTTGGTGTCACTGTTGTGGGATCGTGGGCCTTGCCATTGGTGTCCCCATCAGCATCACCATGGTGGGACTGTGGCCTCATTTGTGGCATCATTAGTGTCACCAAGATGGGAGCATGGTGTCATCATTAGTGGCACTCTTGGTGTCACCATCAATGTCACCATGGTGGGACTGTGGTCTGGCCATTGCTGTCACCATCAATGTCACCATGGTGGGACCGTGACCTCATCACTCGTGGCGCCATCGTGTCACCATCAGTGTCAACCATGATGGGATCACGGTGTCACCATCAATGTCACCATGGTGGGACGGTGGCGTCACTGTCAGCGCCATCGGGGTGTGAGCCCCTGGGTGTCACCATCGGCATCGCGTTGGTGTGGCCACAGTGTCACCATCAGTGTCACCATCCGTCACCACCAGTGCCACCATGGTGGGGACGGTGGCACAACCATCATGTCACCACTGGTGCCACCACGCCGTGACCACGGTGTGACCATCAGTGTCCCCACAGCCATGACGCCCCTGCTGATGTCCCCAGCCCTGGCCATGGTGTCACCAGGGATGGGGGGGTGGGGTTGGCCCTCGGGGGGGGTTTATGTGGCCTTTAGGGGGGCATTAGCGGGGGAGGGGTGGGGGGTGGCCGTGGGACCCCTCGTTAGCGCTGCCTCATTAGTGCCCTCGTTAGGGGGGGGGGCTCTGAGGTGTCCCCAAGCACCTGGGGTGACCCTGGGGTGTCCGAAGGTGCCGTGGGGGGCTTGGGGAGGCTCTGGGTGCTCCAGGGGTGCCCTGGGGGTCCCCATAGGTGCCATAGAGGTGTCCCAGGGTGTCCCTGAGCACCCTGAGGTGCCCTGGGGTGTCCCAGGGGTACCCCTGTGGTGTCTCAAGGTGCCATAGGGGCGTCCCCAAAACACCTGGGGTGTCCTTGGGTTGGCTGTGGGAGCCCTGAATGGTACCTGGGGGTACCTGGGGGGGTCTGTAAGAGCCCTGGGGGTACCTGGGGAACACCTGTAGGGTCTGTAGGAACCCTGGGGAACACCTGGGCCATACCTGGGGGTGTCTCTAGGGGCCCTGGGGTGCCCGGGGCGTGGCGGGGGGTACCTGGCGGGTAGCGCTCGTGCAGGGGGCCGCCGTCCACCTGGAGCGTGGCGTTGCCGCCGCTGCGCGTGAAGCGGACGACGTGGAAGCGCCCATCGCTGACGGCCGCCCCCCGCTCCTCCAGCGCGATGTCCTCGGTGCCCACGTTGAACAGGACCCCCACGGCCCCCTGCACCTGCAGGGTGGGCACGGGGGGCACCGGTGGGTACCTGTCCCACGGACGGACAGCCCCCTTCCCCCAGGTAATGGCCCCCAGCCCACCCTGCCCCCCAATTTTGGCTCCTCTCATGACGCAGGAAATCACCAAATCTGGCTGTTAACGGGAAGGCACAGAGCCCCCCCCCGTACCCCCAAAACCCCCCCTGGACCGCAATTTTTTCCCTCCTGCAGAGCTTCAGGATGCCACCAAATCCAGCCCTTAGCAGGAAGCCCTGGAGCCCCCCAGGACCCCCATTAAACCCCCTGCACCCCAATTTTGTTCCCTCTTCTGCTGTGGAGCTGCGGGACGTCACCAAACCAGGCCTTGACCAGGAGTCCCCAGCACCCCCAAATCCCCCTGGCCTCCCCAGGACCCCCATGAACCCCCCCAACCCTTAATCTATGATGCAGAGCTGCAGGAAATCGCCAAATCCAGGAACCCCCGGAGATCTCCTGAAGATCCCCTGCACCCCCTGCCCCCCCCAGCACCCCCGTACCCCAATTTTTTTGCCCCCCTCCCTTACAATGTGGAGCTGCAGGAAGTCTCCGAGCCCGGCCGCGCTCTCCACGCGCAGCAGCACCGCGTCGCGCTGCCGGGTGCTGAAGCCCAGGGCCAGGCGGTCAGCGCGGGTGCTGGGCCGGTCATTGGGGGGCCACGTGTAGGTGATCAGGGCCCCCCCCTTGCCGAAAATGTAAGTGGTGCCCGCTGGGGGGGGGAGAGAAAAACGGGGGGTCAGGGGGGCAAGCGGAGGGGGGTTGGGGGAGCCAGATCTGGGGGGAGCTCAGGGGTTTGCGGGGAGGGGGTAGCACTGAATTTGGGGGTCCCAGGGTTTGGGGGAGACCCTTAGTGCAGGGGGACCCCCTGGATTTGGGCACGTGTGGGGGGCCCAGGAGGGACCCCCGAGTTTGGGGGTGAGCCGGAATCTGGGGGTGGGGGAACCCCAGCGTTCATGGGGACCCCTGAACTTGGGGGGGGGTCCATGGCATCCGTGGGGGACCCCGAGGAACGGGGAGGGCTCCGAGACCTGGGGGGGCACCTCTGAATTGGGGGAGGGGCTGTGGGACCATCAGGACCCCCTGGCGTTTGGGGGTCCCTCTTGTCCTCCCCCCTCCATGGCCTTGCACGAGGGCTCAGGGTGCACAAACCTGCAAACACACCCGAGAGGCACCCAGAACAGCCAAAAACACCCAAAAACCCCAAACCATCCCAAAACACCCCCAAAACACGCCAAATACACCAAAACCATCGCAGAGCACCCCAAAACCAGCCCAAAGCAGCCAAGCACACGCCTGTGCAGGGACGCGGACGCAGCGTGGACCCCACACGGCCCCCCCAAACCCCGCCCGGCCCCAGTGTGCGGGGAGGAGGAGGAGGAGGAGGGAGGGGAGGAAGGTGAGAAGGAGGAGGAGGAGGCAGAGGAGGAAGAGGAAGATGGGGAGGAAGGTTGTTCCAGGCTCCCAAGGCAGTGAGGAGGAGGAGAAGGAGGAAGAGGAGGTGACAGGGGGAGGAGGAGGAGGAGGAGGAGGGGGAGGAAGGCCAGGCTGAAGTACCCGCGAGCAGCTGGGGAGGAGGAGGTGGGTGAGGAAGAAGGAGGAAGAGGAGAAGGAGGAGGAAGGCTGGCTGGAGTTCCTGGGAGGAGGAGGAGGAGGGGGTTGGGTGTGTGTGAGCGGGAGGAGGAGGAGGAAGAGGAAGAGGGGGAGGATGAGGCTGTCCCAGGTTCCCAGGCAGTGAGGAGGAGGAGGGGGAGGAGGAAGTGAAGGAGAAGGAGGAGGAAGAGGGGGAGGAAGGCCATCTGTGTCCCTGTCATCGTGAAGAGGAGGTTGAAGGAGCCTGAGCCTGAGGAAGAGGATGATGATGATGATGATGAGGGTTTTGGGGTCTCTGTGAGGAGGAGGAGAGGGAAGGTTGATGAGGAGGGTGATGAAGGCTCACTGAGCTGGCTGTGGGTGAGGAAGGGCTGGTGGATGGCCATGGGAGGAGGAGGAGGATGAAGGTGATGATGGTGAGGGTGATGAAGGCTCATCGTGGCGCCCATTGGTGAGGAAGGGTGTGCAGGTGATGGCAATGGGGAGGATGAGGATGAGGAAGGTGATGATGAGTGGGATGAGGATAAAGATGAGGAGGATGAGGAGGATGAGAATGGTGTGGGTGATGATGAAGGCTCACCATGGCGCACGTGGTTGATGGTGATGGGGAGGATGGAAAGGATGGAGATGAGGAGGATGAGGATGGTGAGGATGAGGATGATGAGGAAGGTGAGGATGATGAGGAAGGAGAGGATGATGAGGACGTTGATGAGGGCTCACTGTGGTGCCGTGGGTGAGGAAGGGCACGCAGTTGATGGGGAGGATGAGGAGATGAGGATGAGGGTGATGATGAGGATGATGAGGAGGATGATGATGAGCAAGGTGAGGATGAGGATGATGATGAAGAGGATGAGGAAGGCTCACTGTGGTGCCCGCAGGTGAGGAAGGGCGTGAGGTTGATGGCGATGGGGAGGATGAGGAGGATGGGGAAGGTGAGGATGATGATGATGAAGATGAGGATGATGAGGGCTCACTGTGGTGCCTGCAGGTGAGGAAGGGCATGCAGTTGATGGCAGTGGGCAGGATGAGGATGAGGATGAGGATGATGAGAAGGTGAGGATGAGGATGAGGATGAGGATGAGGATGATGAAGAAGGTGAGGATGAGGATGAGGATGATGAGGAAGGTGAGGATGAGGATGAGGATGATGAGGAAGGTGAGGATGAGGATGAGGATGAGGATGATGAGGAAGGTGAGGATGAGGATGAGGATGATGAGGGCTCACCATGGTGCCCGCGGGTGAGGAAGGGCATGCAGTTGATGGCAGTGGGCAGGATGAGGATGAGGATGAGGATGATGAGGAAGGTGAGGATGAGGATGAGGATGAGATGAGGATGAGGATGATGAAGAAGGTGAGGATGAGGATGAGGATGAGGATGAGGATGAGGATGATGAGGAAGGTGAGGATGAGGATGAGGATGATGAGGGCTCACCATGGTGCCGCGGGTGAGGAAGGGCGTGCAGTTGATGGCAGTGGGCAGGATGAGGATGAGGATGATGAAGAAGGTGAGGATGAGGATGAGGATGAGGATGATGAGGAAGGTGAGGATGAGGATGAGGATGATGAGGAAGGTGAGGATGAGGATGAGGATGATGAGGGCTCACCGTGGTGCCCGCGGGTGAGGAAGGGCGCGCGGTTGATGGCGATGGGCGCCGTGCCGTGCCGCCCGTGGAAGTGGTGCACGTGGTGGGTGGTCGAGAGGCTGGAGGAGACGCGGGCGGGGCGGGCGGGGGGCACCAGCACCCCCAGCACCCCCAGCACCCCCAGCGCCCCCAGCGCCAGCACCCCAGCGCCCCGGGGGCCCCCCGGCCCCCCATCGGCCCCTCAGCGGCCCCCCCCCATCCGGCAGCGCCGGGGGACCCCGGCGAGGGGGACCCCAAATGGGGGGAGGAGCCCCCGGATGGAGATGGAGGGAGGGGGGAGAGATGGGGCAGCCCCCGGATTTGGGGAGGGAAGGAGAGGGGGGAGCCCCCAAATCGGGGGGGTGAACAAAGAGGGGGGAGCCCCCAAATCAGGGGGGGGGTGGAAGGAGAGGGGGGAGCCCCCAAATTGGAGGTGAGGGTGGGGAGGGAGAGGGGACCCCCAAAATGGATGGAAAAGAGGATGGGGGAGTCCCCAGATAAGGGGGGGGGAGCCCCAAATGAAGGGGGTGGTTCCCAAATGAGGGGGTGAAGGGAGGGGGGCGTCCCCAAAAGGGGGGAGGGAGGAAGGTGAGACCCCAAAATGGGGGGGAAAGGGAGAGGGAAAACCCCAAAAGGGGGGGGAGGACTGAGCCCCAAAATGGGGGGGGAGGTGGTGAGAGGAGGGGTTGTGCCCCAAAATGAGGCCCCGGGGGGTTCTTGACCCCTAAAATGGGGTTTGAGGGGGGGTTGTGCCCCAAAAGAGGGTCTAGGGGGGTGCTGAACCCCGAAATGGGGCTGGGGGAGGATCCTGAGCCCAAAATTGGGATGGGGGGGCTTAAAATCAGCTCAAAAATGGGGAGGGGGGGGCAGTCCCAGCTCAACCCAACGTGAAGTTGGGGAAACCCTAAATCCCCCCGAACCTGGGCCCTGGGTCACCCCACAAGGGCTGGGGGGGGGTCTCCGAATCCCCCCCCCCCAGAATCCACCCACGGGGGCTGGGGAGGGGCCCTGGCTCACCCCAAAAATGGGGCTGGGGGAGGCCCTGAGAAACCCCAACCCCCCCCGAAATCGGGCCGGGGGGGGCCAATTCCCCCCTTCGGTGGGGCTGGGGCGGCAAATCCCCTAAAATAGAACCGGGGGGTCCAATCACCCCAAGAGGGGCTGGGGGAGCTGAATCCCCTGAAATGAGGCCGGGGGGGCGCCCAAATCCCCCAAAATGGGGCTGGGGGGGGGGGGGGAATCGCCCGAATCTCCCCCTCGATCAGGGCTGGGGGGGCCCAAATGTCCCCAAAATGGGGCTGGGGGGGGGCGGCTCCCCCCCTAAAAAAGCGGCGGCGCCCCCAAAGGGCCCCGGGGGTCCCGACCCCCCCCTGGGCTGCGGGGCCGGGGGGTCCCGAGCGCCCCCCCCGCGGGGGGTCTGGATCCCCCCCCCGGGGCTCAGCGCATGCGGGGGGGGGGCGCGGGGGGGCCCCGGGGCGGGGGGGGGCCAGGGCGGGGGGGGCGCGGGGGGCGCTCAGAAGGGGGTCGAGCATGGTCCGGGGGGGGGGGCTCGGGGAGGGGATGTGGGGCTGGGAAAATGGGGGGGGGGGTGGTGGTGCGGGATGTGGGGTGGGAGCGAGGAGGGGGGGCCGGGGGGGGATGGGGGTGCGGGATGTGGGGCAGAAGCGATGCGGGTGGGCTGGGGAATGGGGGGGGGGCGATGTGGGGGCCGGGAAGGGGGGGGGGGGAGGGGGATGGCGGGAGGGGGGAGATGGAGCGGGGGGGGGGGGGGGAGGGGGGCGATGTGGGGCGGTGTGGGGGGGGGGATGGGCGGTGTGGGGCGGGGGCCGGGGGCTGCGGGAGGCTGAGGATGAGGATGGGGATGAGGATGGGGATGAGGATGAGGATGGCGGCGGGGATGAAGCGGGGGCTGTGCCGGGGGGCTCTGGCCTGGGCGGCGGCGGCGGCGCGGTGGGGCCGGAGGGTCGGTGGGGCCGGCGGGGCCGTGGGGCCGGCGGGGCCGTGGGGCGGCGGGGCCGTGGGGCGGTGGGGGCGCGGGCGGCCGTGGGGCGGCGGCGGCGGCGGCGGCTGCTGCAGCGGGAGGGGCGGGGGCGGGGGAGGGGGCGGGGGGGAGGGGCCGGGGCGGGGAGGGGCCACGCGCGACCCACGAGGGGGAACCCACGGACCCCCCGGCGGGGGGAGGGGGAGCCCCACAGAGCCCCCGGGGGGGTCGCGGCAGCCCCAGGGCCGCCCCACGGCGAGCCACGGAAGTGTCCCCGGAGCCACGGCCACCCGCGGGGACCCCACGGGGACAATGGGGGAAAAACCGGGGGGCAGGGGCCGCCCCGCGGGGGATCCGTGGAGCCCCCACAGAGCCCCCCCGTGACCCACAGAGCCCCACACGGAGCTGTCCCCGTGCCCCACGGCGGGGCCCGGCCCCTCGGCAGTGCCACCCCCGCTGCGGTGTCCCCACAGCCTGTCCTGCCCCACGGGGACACCGTGAGCCACGTCCTGCCCCACGGAGCGGCCCCGACCCCCCCCCCCCCGTGTCCCCGGTCAGGTGTGGGGCGGGGGCCGGCGCTGCCTGGGACTCACCTGGAGGGGGAGGGGGACAGCGGGGGACACGGGGGGGACAGGGGGGGACAGGGCCCCCCCCGTGAGGGACACAGGTGTCCCACGTGCTGCCACCTGCCCCTCGTTAGGGGCCGTGGGGACACGGAGCCCTCGGGCAGGGGACAGAGCCACGCCGGGTCAGGGACACATGTCCCCTCGTGTCCCTCGTGTCCCTCGTGCGGGAGGCCCTGGGGGGACACGCAACCCTCGTGCCAGGCACAGGTGACATGAGTGGCACAGGTGACACGGGTGACACGGGTGACACCCACGCTGCCACCTGCCCTCCTTAAGGGCCACGGGGGCATACGGGAAGGGACGGAGCCACCTCAGCCAGGGGACACTTGTCCCCCGTGGGGGGGGGGGGGGGGGGTCACACAGCCACACACACCCCCCCCAGAGCGAGCGACACGCGGGTCCCCTCCGAGGGACAAGGGCCACCTGCTCCCTCTGCTCGCTCCTGGGGGGTCCTGGGCTCCCCCTGGTGTGGGGTGTCCCCCACCCTGGGGCCCCTGAGCCCCTTGTGTGTCCCCTCGTGTCCCCCTGAGCCACCCCGTGCCCCTCTGTGCCCCCCAAATCTGCCTGAACCCCCCCACTCAAACTGGGCACGGCCACCCCTCTGTGCCCCCCAAATCCCTTCTGTGCCCCCAAATCCCCCTGAGCCCCCAAATCCCCTTGTGCCCCCCACTCACACTGGGCACGGCCACTCCTCTGAGCCCACCGAATCCCCTCTGAGCCCCCCCTAAATACACCTGAGCCCCCACAAATCCACCTGAGCCCCCCCACTCAAACTGGGCACAGCCGCTCGTCTAAGGCCCCTGACCCCCCCAAATCCCCTCTGTGCCCCCAAATCCCCTCATGCCCCCCACTCAAACTGGGCACAGCTGCCCCCCTGAGCCTTCCTGAGCCCCCAACCCACCCTGGCCCCCAAGCCCCCCTGGCCCCCCACTCACGCTCGGCACAGCCGGCCCCCCCGAAGGCCGTCATGCTGCAGTCGCAGGTGAAGCCGTCCCACTGCTGCAGGCAAACGCCCCCGTGGGCACACGAGTCCTCGGCGCACGTCGTGCTGGGGCCTGGGGGGGCACCGGGCTCGTGGGGACCCCCCCGAGGCTCCCCCAAACCCGGCCCCGGCCGCGGGGGGGGCTCTCCGTGGGGTTTTGTGGCCCTAAATCCCCTCCTCTCCCCCCCCCCCCACCTTTGTGTTCTCTCCACCGGGGGCTGGTACCCCCAAATACATCCTTGTGCCCCCCCCGTGCCCCCCCCTGCCCACCCGTGCACCCCATTAACCCTTTGGAAAACTCACAGACACCCCGAAAAAAGCCCCAGACACACCCGGACCCCTGTGCCCCCCCCCATATCCCTGTACCCCCCAGACCCCTGTGCCCCCTTAGCCCCCTCAGTGCCCCCCAATTCTCACAGTCCCAGCCCCCCCTGCACATCCCCCACATTCTGCAGCCCCCAGACCCCCGTGCCCCCCCCGGCCCCCCCCGTTTCTCACCGTCGCAGCCCCTCCGCACGTCCCCCACGCGTCTCAGGGCGTCCCCCAGCAGGTCGGGCAGGCGCCCGTTCAGGTCCAGCGAGGCCAAGCAGCCCCGGAAGCCCCCCCGGGAGGCCACGAGCCGCGGGAGGCGGCCCAGGAGCCCCGGGCTGACCCCCCCGACGTACAGCTCACCTGGGGGGGGCACGGGGGGTGGGGGGTCACCTGGGGGGCACCGACCGCTCTGTCCGCACCCCATAACAGCTTCGGGATGAGCCCCCCGAACTGGGGGGGATCGCCCATGGGGGAGGCTCCCCCCAATGTCCCATTGTTCCCCCCCCTCGATGTCCGGGTGCACCAGGGGACACCTGGGGGACACTGGGGGGGTCACTCAAGGGGTGAGGGGGACACCCCCCCCGTGGGACCCCACTGGGGTGACCCCTCCCATCCACCCCGGGGACCATCCCCACACCTGTGCCCTCCCCCCAGGTGCCACCCAGGTGTGTCCCCAGGTGATCCCAGGTGTGTCCCAGGTGATCCCAGGTGTATCCCAGGTGTATCCCAGGTGTGTCCCAGGTGTATCCCAGGTGTATCCCAGGTGTGTCCAGGTGTATCCCAGGTGTATCCCAGGTGTGTCCCAGGTGATCCCAGGTGTATCCCAGGTGTATCCCAGTGTGTCCCAGGTGTATCCCAGTGTACCCAGGTGATCCCAGGTGTATCCCAGGTGTATCCCAGGTGTGTCCCAGGTGTATCCCAGGTGTATCCCAGGTGTGTCCCAGGTGTGTCCCAGGTGATCCCAGGTGTCACTCAGGTGTGTCCCAGGTGATCCCAGGTGTGTCCCAGGTGATCCCAGTGATCCCAGGTGTATCCCAGGTGTATATCAGGTGTGTCCCAGGTGATCCCAGGTGTGTCCAGGTGTATCCCAGGTGTGTCCCAGGTGTGTCCCAGGTGTGTCCCAGGTGTATCCTAGGTGTATCCCAGGTGTGTCCCAGGTGATCCAGGTGTGTCCCAGGTGATCCCAGGTGATCCCAGGTGTATCCCAGGTGTGTCCCAGGTGATCCCAGGTGTGCCCCAGCTGTCCCCAGGTGTGTCCCAGG
>NW_027100406.1:300000-476900 GCF_031753505.1 Anomalospiza imberbis | reverse complement strand
AAACCTTCCGAACTTCAAAAGAAAACACAAAAAATTTCAATTAACCCCCAAATACCCCCAGGAAAACAACTTCCCACTCAAAGCACCAATAAAGCCCCTCAAAATCCAAACTCCCCAAAATCCCCCAACTGCCTCCAAACCCAATAACTCTCCCCAAAAACCCCAACAATTCCCCGTAAACTCCCAACACAATTCCCCAAAGCCAAAAAAGCCCCAGATGCCCAAACCCCTCCCGAGCCCTCCCTGGTCCCTCCCGGTCCCGCCCAGGCCCGTCCGGGGCCACGGCCAAAACTGCCCGGAGCGAACGCGGAGGTCCCGGAGTGACCCCGGAGCCGATCCCGGGCTCGGCCTCGGGCTCGGCCCCTTTGGGGGATTTTGGGCCGAACCGGGCAGGTTTAGGGTGGGCTTCAGATCCCTTGCAGGGATCCCGAGCCTTTTCGGGTGGATTTTCAGCCCCTGTGGCTGATTTGAGGCCGAATCTGGTGGGGTTTAGGGGGGATTTCAGACCCCTTTGGATGATTTTAGGCCCATGGGGGTGGGGCTGTGGCCCATTTGGGTGAGTTTAGGAAAAACGGGGCCCATATGGGTGAATCCTAATCCTGTGTGGGTGATTTTAGGTCCCTTTTTTGTGTATTTTGGGCCCATTTAAGTAGGGTTTTTTGCTTCTTTGGGCAATTTTAGTTTGAACCAAGCCTTTTTAGGGTGATTTTAGGTCTTCTTGTGTTGGTGTCAGGGACATTTTGGTGATTTTAGATACCTTTGGATGATTTTAGGCTGGACCAGATACTTTCAGGGTGGATTTTAGTCACATTTGAAAGATTTATGGGTGATGTTAAGCCATTTCTTGAGGGTTATAAAACACCTAGGGCAGTTTTAAGCCCCTTTGGTTGGATTTTAGAGCCCTTTGGATACTTTTAATCCCATTTGGTTGATGTCAGGCCGAACCATGTGGATGTAGGCTGCATTTGATGCCCTTTTGGGTGATTTTGGGTCAAACCGGGCTTTTTTAGGACAGTGCGTCCCCTTGGCCCCGGCCCTTTCCCTTCACGATTCCGCCCTTTCCTCGCTCCTTTCCCCTCACGGTTCCGCCCTTTCCTCGTTCCTTTCCCCTCACGGTTCCGCCCTTTCCTCGCTCCTTTCCCCTCACGGTTCTGCCCTTTCCTCGCTCCTTTCCCCTCACGGTTCAGGATCTGGGAGCGGGGGAGGTGGAGGAGGGCGGGAGGAAGAAGCGCAGCGGCAGCAGGGAGCAGCCGGAGGAGAGGAGGGAAGGAATCGCGTGGCCCTGGCGCTGCCTGAGCTCGCAGCACCCCGGGAGCATCGCCCCCATCCCGCAGGTGCCCGGGGAGGGGGAGCTCGGCCCAAATATCCTGGGGGGTGCCTGAGTTTGGGATTTTTTTGGGGGGATGTTTGGAGCTGGCAGGGCTCCAAAGCCGAGCCGAAGATCCAGGGATCAGATCCAGGCCCTGCTGCTGCTCCCTCGGGATCAGCCCCACTTTGGGTGTTGCTGTCAGGGCCAGCAGAAGCGGTGGCTGGAGCAGCGGGTGCTGACGGTGCCCCAAGCCCCGGGGCTGGAGGGGTCCCTGGGCTGGGGCTGGCAGGGAGCTGCTCCAGCCCGGAGTGCACTGCTGAGTGCTGTGCTCTGGGGCTGGGGCTCCCCGCACAGGGGACTGGACTGGTGTGCCACAGGAGACAGAGAAGCTGCAGCTTCAGCCTAACTTAGGTGGGTGCGTGGGCTGGGAAGAGTGGGGAGGCTCAAGGGGATTCACTGAGCTCATTCTCCTGCAAGGATGAGGAAAAGGGAGTGGGAACTCAGCAGTGAGGAGAGCTGAGGGCTGGAGAGCAGCTCTGAATGACACTAAAATCCCACTGGAGCTCTGAGACATTGCTGCTCCTCAGCCAGTGACAGGATGAGTCCCTAAGCCTGGGGCTCGGCCTTCCTCATGGTGAGGGGCACCAAGGAAGGCGACAGTGTGATGGAGACTGCCATGGGCTGGGAACTCCCTGGGGGACAAGAGGGAGCAGCTGGGAAGTAAAAGGCAGGTGGGGGAGAGAACAGTTCAGAGAAGGGCTGAGCTACAGCTTGAGCAAGCTGCAAAATGTCATTTGGGGTCATCCCAGATTGATTTCATTTCAGAAGTTATTGAACAAGTTTAATTTTTGGGTGGTGTCATGTTTGTCCTTGGAGGTGTACACTCTGCACACTTGAGCTGTGTTGCTGAAATGCTCCAGCAGGTCTGTGCTGCAGGTCACCCCATTTCTTCTTTGGCTGATTGCGGCCCGGTGCTGAGCTCCAGCAGAGCCCTGGCAGAGCCCAGAGCAGCCTCAGCACCCGCAGAGCCCGGCTGCAAGGAGAGAAACCAGAAAGCGCCCGTCAGCTGAAGGCTCCTGTCCCCTTGTCCCAGCCGCCCGCGGTGCCCAGGCCGTGCTGGCCGTGCCCAGAGCTGTGCCCAGAGCTGCCCATCCCTGCTGCCTTTGGGAGCAGAGCAGGAGGGCAGGACATGTGCCCAGCCTGCAGCCAGCCACGGCACATCCAGCCCTCAGCAGCTGCCCAGAGCAGGATGCTCCTGTGCTCACTGCCATCTCCCCAAAGCTCTGATCCCACCATGCCAAGCAGACAAGACCCACATCACGCTGGAAGAAAAGCTGGTCCCAAACGATGTCCTCAGCCTTCTCCAAGGGCACGGCCCATCCACGCCACAGCTGCTCCCAAGCACTTCCCCATCCAGACTGGACCCCACCTGGAAAGCTTCCTCTAGAAAAACACACAACAAATGATTGAAAATAGATTACAGACAAAAAGGGGAACAAGAAAAAAGGTCCAAAATCTTATCTCTGTCAGAGGCTTGAGGAAGGCCCAACCCCTGCATGCCAGGGAAAAACCCACCCACAGGTGAGGGAAGCCCAGGCTTTTCTCCCTTCCCCCCTGCACTGCCCCCCAAAATAACGGTGATCCCAAGCAAACAGGGGCAGTGGAGCAGCCCAAGCCCTTCCTTGCCTGCAAAGCAAAGCAGCCCCTGCACAGGTTCTGGAGTCCCACCTCTGCTCCCACCATGGGGGTTTGTTTGTGTCGGGCTGGCTGCCCCAGCCCCAGCCCGGGGCACGGTGGGTGCTGGGGCTGTTGGCAGGGCCAGGAGCCCACTCCCATTTCATCAGCACCCCAGCCCATCCCCCCAGCCCTGCCAAAAGCAGCCTGGCAGCGGACTGAAGGATCAGCTGCATCCGCCCCAGCAAAGGGGGGAACCTTTGGTTCCTGGCCAGGCTGTGCAATGCCCAAATCTGGGAGCATCCCCCTGCGTGTGGACTCATCTGCACATTCCCTGTGCAGCCTGGCTTTGGAGAAGGTGCCAGAATCAAAGTCCATCATCCTCAGCTGCCGGTGACCAGGTGGAGGAAGAGGTTGTCATCCTTGATGTCATCCTCCGTGTCCCCAGCAGCAGCAGCCCCACCTGGTACAGCTTCTCCAGGGGCTCCTTCTCCTTCCCTGGGGTGAGCCCAGGCTGTCAGGGTTCTGCCCAGGGCCCCAGCTGTCAGGGAACCAGGACAAGCAAAACCAGCTCGGATGGTGGCCACCAGTGCTAGGCAGAGCAGCTGAGCTCCAGCACAAGGGCTGCGTGTTCCCATCTGATGACCCCTGGGCAGTGACACAGGCAGGACAAAATGTCTGGGTTCCTTTGCTTCTCATTGCCAAGGCATGTGTGGAGCTGCAACTTACCAGGGCCTTGCATCAAAGCGTGCCTGTGGCTCTCTCCCTTCTTCTAGGGCAGATCAATATCCTGCAGCCAGGGATCACAGAACAGCTCTTCTAAAGAGGGCCTGTCCCAGTCCAGCATGGATAAACACCGCCTGATCAGATCTTGGCACTCTGGGCAGAGAAACCAGAAACCGCCGGTCAGTTGGAGAAGGCTCCTGTTGGCTTTGCCCCACTATTCCCGTGCCCAGGCCATGCTGGATGTGCTCAGAGCTGGGCCTAAACGTCCCCATCAATTCCCTGTTTTGGAGGAGAGCAGGAGAGCAGGACATGTGCCACCTCCTCAGCAGCTGCCAGAGCGGGATGCTCACGAGCTGCTGCTGTCTCCCAGCACTGGTATTGCCCCCGTGGCCAGAGATGAGGATCCACCTTGAGAGAGCCGTTGTGGCAGCGAGAGTTGATGGTCCCAGCTGATGTTCTGGCTCCTCCTGAAAGGGTGCTCCCCGCAGACCATCTGGTGCAGCAGGATGCCCAGGGACCAGATGGTAGCTGGCTTGCCGTAGTACCAGCCAAATTGGGTCCATTCTGGTGGGCTGTATGACCGTGTTCCTATGGAATACAGATGGGGTTCATCAGGGGGACGCTGCTGCTCCCTGAGCCTGGCCCCAGCATCCCTGGGTGTGTGGGGGCTGCCCCAGTGGCACACGGGGTGACCGCTGCCCTCTCACCAGCACCTGGGACTTGTGTACAGATTCGGGGATGGAAAAGAAGCCACTGGTGCTGGAAGAGGGCAGCAGAAGTCCTGTCAAGGCCCGACCATGACGGGAAAAAACCCACTCATTGCTTGGGAAAACCATGCCCTCATCCTCCCTGCCTGCACTGCCCCAAAAACATTATGAATCCAAACCAAACCAGGTGAGTGGAGCAGTCCAAGCCCTTTGTCACCTGCACACCAAACCGGCTGGGACACAGGTTCCGGCCCCCCTCTCTGCTACCCCCACCCACGGGTGTTTTGTCAGGCTGGCTGCCCCAGCCCCAGCCCCAGTCCTGGGCAGAGTGGTGGGCAAAGGCTGCCAGCAGGGCTGGAAGCTGTCTCCCCACCCAGCCCTGCTCAAAAGCAACTCAGCTGAAATCTCAGTGCCATGAAGGGCAGCAAAAGGGAGAATCCCCGCTGCCACACCCAGCTTGGGCTGTGAGGTGTTGGGCCCTGAGATGACGGGACTGAGAGCACACCCCTGCGTGGGCTCACCTGCAAAACGAGTGTAGGCTGTGTCTTGCAGGTAGGTGCCGCAGCCAAAGTCAATCAGTTTGGCCTGCCCGGTGGCCAGGTCAACCAGGATGTTCTCTGGTTTGATGTCTCTGTGCAGGACCCCGCAGCTGGTGCAGTGCCGCACGGCCTCCAGCACCTGGCGGAACAGCTCCCGCGCCAACTCCTCAGACAGGAACCCCCGTTCCTGAATGAAATGGTGCAGGTCCTGGCACCTCTCCGGGCGTTCCAGCACCATCAAGACATCACTGGGGAGCTCCTTCCACTCCAGCAGCTGGACGACACCGGGGAAGCCAGTGGACACCTTGGCCAGCAGCACGACCTCCAGGGGTGCGCTGGTGCCGTCGGGCTGCGGGAGGAGCGCGATGCCGTCAGTGGGGCTGATGCCGTGCCGGGGGTCGGGAACCCCTCACCCGGCCCGGGATGCTCTGCGCCCTGCGCTGGCCCTACGCCCGCTCTCCCTCGAGGTGTCCTGGTGGCTTCCACCCTGCCGGGCCTCGGCTCATCCCCGCCCAGCTTCTGCCGCTGGCCCCGCTCACTCACCAGCTCGCCCCAGTGCCGGACGCGGTTCCTTGGCACCCTTTTGATGGCCACCTGCAAGCCAAGAGCAGCAGCGGGCTGAGCTCGCCACCTGCCCTGCCCAGCCCCCTCCTCCCCCTCCTTCCCTCCTCCTCCACCTCCTCCTCCTCCTTCTTCCCCTCCTACCCCTCCTCCTCCTCCTCCTTTCCTTCCTCCTTCTCCTCCTCCTCCCCCTCCTTCCCTTCCTCCTCCACCTCCTCCTCCTCCTCCTCCTCCGCCCCCTCCTCCTGTGCCTGCCGCCGGCCCCGCCGCTCACCGGGGCGCCGTCCGAGAGCCGCGTGGCTGCGAAGACGCTGCCGAAGCCGCCGCTGCCCAGCAGCGAACCCAGCCGGTACCGCTCCTGCAGGGCCTCCTCCTGCGCCTTCCCTGCGGGCGGGACGGGGCTGTCAGCGCTCGGCCCGGGGCAAGGAGCGGCCCCCGAGCGCTCCCCGAGCGCCCCGGGCCGGCCCCCCCGAGGCGTTCTGTCCCTGGAATGGGACAGCGGCGGCTCGGGGCCGACGGCCGCGCTGCCGAGCGGCGGAGCTCGGGCCGGGGAAGCCGCAGCGGGGGCGGCGGGAGCGGCCGCGCCGCGTGTGTCCTCCGCGGGGCCCGGGAGGAGCCGGGGCCGGGGCCGGGACTGGAGCCCACGTCGGGGCCGGGGCCGGGCTCGGGCCAGGCGGAGCCAGAGGGCGGCGGGTGCCGCCCGAGCTCCAGGCACTGATGCCCGCCCAGCAGCGCCACCGCCAGCACGGCCAGAGCCGGGCGGAGGCGAGACCCCGGCGGGACGGCCGGGGACGGGGACGGGAACCGGGGCGGGGACGGGGCCGGTGACGGGCTGGGGACATGGCCCAGGCCAGCAGGGGAGAGGGAGACTGGGAGAGGAGGGGACACCGTGAAAGGGAGAGCAGGAGAGGGTGCGGGACTGCGGGAGAGGGAGAGGAGTGCGAGGGGGTCGATAGACTATCTGCTTTCGCTGCTGCCGCTGCTGCCGCTGCTGCTGCTGCCGCTGCTGCTGCCGCTGCAACTGAAGCTCCGGGGCCGTTTGTCCCCGTGTCCGTTTTTCCGTTGCCCGCTCGCCCCCGCGCCCAGCCCCCCGCTCCCCAGGGGCAGCCCCTGAGCCTGTCCAAAGGAACTTTGCCCTGGTCAGCCCAGACCCAGAGTCTGGACTCCTACACAGGGGAACAGGAATCCCCTTGAGCGCTGCTGTTGCCTTGTCCCCGCTGAGGATCAAACCCTATCGGAGCACATTCCCTGAATGCAGAATTTGTACCTTACCCAGGCACTGCACTTACCTCTCCAGCAATGATTAAAAAAACAAAAAAACCCCAAAAAAAAACCCAAAAGAAAACAAAAAAAAAACCAACCAAAAAAAACCAAAAAAAAAAAACCCAAAAAAACCCCAAAAAAAAACAAAACGAAAATGGGGAAGGCAAACTGTGAAACTGTGTGTAGCTCATGGTATTTTACAGGGTCTAAAATTCGCCAAGTAATGAATCTTAGAGATGAGATCTATTTGGATTAAGGGGATGGAGCAGTAGTTCAAGATGGAAAAGAGGAGCATAAAAAAAACAGAGAAAAACATCTTCAGTTGTTTCTTGCCATTTTCATTTCATTTCTTAAAAGCTGTTTCAGTTTTCCCAGAATCTTCTCCACACTCCTGTTTGCTCTTTCCAAGAACCTTTCCTGGAGAACAAGGTGCAGCTTCTGTCACAAGATGTGCCACCAGCTGCAGCTTCTCTTGGCTTTCCACAACGTGTGTGCAGCTCAACTCTTGCAGCATAGCAGGGCAAATGTTTGAAGGATTTGACAGCTTGTTCTTTCTTTTCCTTGTGGGCTGGGCAGTTGTGCCATTGGTAAGGTTTTCATTGTTACTGTTTTACCCTAAGAAACCATGAGGGGTACCAGGAATTGTCAGGGAATGCAAGCCGGACTGAATGCAGAGAAAGAATCTGCAGAGCCTGCAGCCAGAAATGGAGAGCTGTGTGATAATCATTGCAACATCCCCATGGGCATCTTGAAAGTGATCTAGAAGATGAAAATGCTCTGACAGAGGGCATTTGTTTCTGAGTTCAGTGTAGAGGATTCCACATCTAGTGCATTGGTTCATAAATCAAGAGTTCAGTCAGTTCATGGAAAGCACCAGAACAAGCACTAGGACTGGGACACACTGGGAGCCACTGGAAATGTGCTGGGGTAACTGGGACCACGCTGGGGGCAACTGGGGACAAGGGTGAGTGACTGGGGCCCTGCTGGGAGAGACTGGGATCATACAGGACTCATACAGGGATCGTACTGGAGTGACTGGGACTAATTTAGGGGCAACTGGGAGAACTGGGAAAACACTGGATGGCACTGGGAACAACGGGGACAGCGCTGGGGGCAAATTGTATCATAATGGGGAGTGACTGGCAGCAACTGGGCTCCTGCTGGGAGCAGCCCCTGGCGGCCCCGGGAGCCCTGCACCCCTTTCCTGGCCATGCCGGCCCTCCAGCCCCCAGAGCCCCCTTTTCCTTCACCCAGAGACCCCCTGGACCCCTATTCCTGCCTTTCCTAGCGCCCAGCCCCTCCTTTCCTCAACACCGAGGACATCCGAGACCCCCTATTCCCAGCCAGCCTGGGTTTTCCCACCTTTTGCTGGGAATGGGGACACCGGGGACCCTTGCAGTCCTCTTTGCTGATGATAGTGACACAATTAAGCTCGCCCAAACTCCTCCTGGATCTCCCCTAAGCCCCCAGTGGGGATTCCTGGGAGTTCCCCTGTGTTTACCCCTTTCCCAAGGACTTTGGGGGTCCCCCTGACCTGTCCGTGCACCCCCAGATTTCTTCCACAGCCGCCTGTGATGGTGGGGGTGGGGGCCGAGTGCTGGTGCCCCCCTGCCTGCAGCAGATCCAACGGTGAGGGGGAGTTTGGGGGGGTCCCTGAGCACTTGGGGTCCCCTGGGTTTTGGGGGTGACCCCCGGGCCCCCCAGGATCTCCCTGAAACACGCTGACGCTGCCCGTGCGCAGTGAGAAGGTTCATACCCGGCACGGGGTCCCAGCTCAGTCACCGGCATCGCCCAGGAACCCCCAAACCCTCCTGGGACCCCCCCAAACCCCCCGGGACACCTCGACCTCCCCGGGACCCCAAAACCATCCCTGGGCCGTCCAAAAACTCCCAAGACCGCAAAAAACCCCACAGAGGACACCCCCCAAACCCTCCCAGGACATCAAAATTCCCACAAGACCTCCCAGCACGCCCCAGACCCCCCTGAGAAGGTTCGGTCCTGGCAGGGGTTCCCCATCTCTGTCACCAGCAGGTACCCCAAACCAGCCTTGGGGTTTGCCCTGGGATTGCCCAATCCCCCCCTTTGGGAATCCCTAAAACCCCCCTGGAATCCCCCCAAAATCCACCAGGACCCGAAAAACCCTGGAGATAGACAAAACCCCCCCAGGAATTCTTCAGGGAAGTTTATACTCAGCACGGGGTCCCCATCACCATCATTGGCATCACCCGGGTACCCCCAGATCCTCTCGGGACTCCCAAACCCTCCTGGGACCCCCAAACCCTCCCAGGTACCCCTAAATCCTCCCAGGACTTCCCAACCCTCCCCGGGCTCCGCTGCCGGAATCAGCAGGAGTGGTGTTGGCCTCTTCAGGGGGAGTTAGAGTGGGACCCGACCAGAGCGGGGGCCCTTAAACCCAAAAATCCACCCTGGGGGGCAAAACATCCCTACAGCGGCTTGGAGTGAGTCCCCCAGAAAAATGTCACTTAAAGCCATCATGATCACCCCTGAAAAGGGGCTTGTGGGGCTGTGGCCCCACAAACCCTGAAAATGGGGAGGAAAAAACACCCTTGAAATGGTGAGGTCCCCCCAAAAATCCTTAAAAAGAGAAAAACTCCTCTTCAGAGGGGCCTGAAGGACCCTTCAGGGCCCTCGAGGAGGGACAAGATCCCCTCCTCTGCTGGGGCCTCTCTGAGCCGGGAGCTCTCCCGTTGGCGGCTGCCCTCGGGGGAGCCCCGAACGACGGCGGCTCCTGGGCTGAGCCCCCCTCAGCCGGGGCTGTGGAGGGAACTGGGGGGGCTGGGACGGGGCCTGGGGGTCCTGGGGTGACCTGGGGGAGCCTCAGTGGGTCCCACCTCCCCCTGTGCCCCCTCTCCCACCCCCTTCCCAATATTGCCCCCAAACAAAAGGTTGTGGCTGTACCAGCGCCCCCACCGACCTCCAGCCCTGGGAACCTGGAGCAAGCGGAAACCACAACTTTGCAAATGCTACCTGTGCCTTTAGCAAATGGAAAGAGAACTGGGGTGTGAAAAATAAAGCTTGTTTATTTTCAGAAAAACAGCAAAGAAAACACAGAACACATTTACATTGTAAGAATATTTGTAACAACAACTATCTATGGAACGTATATACCCAAGAACATATCTAACAAAAGTCTATGAAACGTATTTACAGAAGCCAAAAAGAAGCCCTAAAACCTATAGCCTAAAGACAACAACAAACTCCACAACGTATGTACAAAAGGGTGGCATCTCTGTCCGGGATCTCCATCATCCTTGAGGAAAAGCAAGAGGCACAGTCACTCCAATCAGGCAGAGAGGGCTCTTCCATGTGCCCCCAGGCTGGCCCAGCAAGCGCAGCACAGGCTGGGGATGGCCACCAGAACCCAATGCACCGGGTCCCACATCCCTGAGCAGGGACCACCCAGCCCAGTCCCAGCCTGGCAGCAGGGGACCCGCTCTGCCTGTGGGGACCACATGCCTGTCCTGCTGCTGGTATTGCTCTTCATCCCAAGATCATGGCCTCTTCCTCATCTTTCTCATCAATGTCCATGTCCTCAAGGTACTCTTCCATTTCCATGTCCATCTCCTCTTCCACATCTACCTCCATCTCTTCTTCACCAGTCTCTTCTCCATCCACTTCCATCTCCTCCTCTGTATCCATCTGCATGTCCACCTCCATCTCTTCCTCTCCACTCTCTTCTCCATCCACTTCCATCTCCTCCTCAGTATCAATCTCCATGTCCACCTCCATCTCTTCGTCTCCACTCTCTTCCCCATCCACTTCCATCTCCTCCTCGGTATCAATCTCCATGTCCACCTCCATCTCTTCGTCTCCACTCTCTTCCCCATCCACTTCCATGTCCTCCTCTCTATCAGCCTGCATGTCCACCTCCATCTCGTCCTCTCTCTCGGTGACAGCCTGCAGAGGTAGCAACACCTCAGAGTGGGGTCCCTGTCCCACCCCATCCCCACAGAACTCCAGCCCAGCCGGGCAGCTGGGGGGTGTCCACCTCCATGGAATGGCACCGTACCTTCCTCAGGACAAATGTGAGCATCCTGCAGGGACGGATGACAAAATCCAGGCAACAGAGAGCTTTCAGGACTGATGGGAGTATCAGGGCACAGGTGACGAGAAGAGTGACAGGGAACATGGTGAAGGGTGAGCTGGCACGAGGGCTGGCACAGGGTGGGCTGACACAAGGGCCAGTGGTTGTGTTGTGCTCTTTGCTGGACGCTGGAGGTTCCATCTGGAACATCACATCTGTGACATCACAGTGGATCTAAAGAGCATCTTGTTCCCAGCTGAGCAATCTTCCCCAGCCCATGCTGCTCACAGCCCTGTTGCCAAGGATGGGGCATCCACAGCCTGGGCCAGTGCCTCAGCAGCCTCCGTGTAAAAGAGCAGCTCCCTCAGATCCAACTTCAATCAGCCTCCTGCAGTTGAAAGCCATCCCCCCTTGTCCTGTTGCCACGGGCCCGGCTGAACACTGTCCCCATCTTTCCTGTGGGACCCTTCCAGTCCTGCAGAGCTGCACTGAGGCCTCCCCAGTGTCTCCTCTTTCCAGGCTGAGCATCCCCAGCCCCACTTGGACAGCAGTCAGGTAGATCAGGGGGAGTCAAGGCTGAAGTCAAACAGCATCAGGAACTGAGAGGTGGAAGCTTTAGGCCCAGGTTTGCCTCTGTAATAACAGTGGAGGGGAAGATGGTGGGACACTGGCTCTGTTCTAACCGCTGATTATTTTCTTTTTTTTTTTTTTTTTCCTTCTTTTCTGTCATGCTGATGCAGGTGTTGCTGTTTGCAAGGAAGCTTGGCACATTATCCATTGTCTTCTCCATTTGTGAAACACCGAGCAGAGTCTGGGCAGGCTGATGATGCAGAGCAAAACCTGCAAATACACCGGTGATCCTGAGCCTGGAGGATGCAGCTAAACCCGGCCAAAAATAATTTCTGGAAAGTCAAGCCTGGTTTACATTTTCTTGAATTTGGCTATTCCTGAACCGGGGGAGGGGGCTTTCTGGGGAGGGGGTACCACAGGGGTTCCCCTCCCCCGTTTTTGGGGGGTCTCCCATGGTGCCCCCTCCCCAAAAAGCTCCGCGGGCCCCCTGAAGTGGCTCCTGTTCCACCGGCTGGTGCCCCCTGATCCAGGACGGCCCCCGGTGAGTCTGGGGGGCTCAGGGGGGATTTTGGGGGGATTTTGGTGGCATTTATGGGCTTTGGGGGATTTTGTTGGGAGATTAGGGGGAATTATTGGATTTTGGAGAGAATTACTGGGTTTGTGGGGTTATGGGGATTTTGTGGGATTTGATGATTTTGGATTTTGGGGATTTTTTTAGGGTTTTGGGGTGGTTATTTTTTGGGGGGTTTATTGAAATTTTTGGGAGTTGGTTTTTTTTTTTTTTTTTTTAATTTTGGTGTGTTCCACTGGGATTTTGTGGGATTCTTTGGTGTTTAGGAGTTTTTAATTGGGATTTTTGGGGGATTTTGGGGGGGTTTTAGAGGAATTCTGGGGGGCTTTGGAGTTGTCCCAGGGTGTGGGGAAGGGCCGAGAGGCACCAAAATCTGCTTTAAACCCCTGAAAGTCCCAATAAACCCCATGAAATCGCAATTAAATTTCACAAATTCCCATTAGAACCCCCTCGAATCCCAATAAAAGCTCACAAAATCCCAATTAAACCCCACAAATCCCCCCCCCAAAATGTCTCCAAAATCACAAGAAGCCCCACAAAATCCTCACGAGACCCAAAGAAATCTTGGCAACACCCAAAACAACCCACAAGCCCCCCCCAAATCCCCACTAAAATTCCTAAAAAACCCAAATCCCCAAAGAATCCCACTAAATGCCCCCACAATTCCAATAAAATGCCTCCAAATCCCCTAAAAATCCCAATAAACCCCAGAAATAATTCCAGAGGATCCCACAAAATCCCCACAAAATCCCAGTAAAACCTTCCGAACTTAAAAAGAAAACACAAAAAATTTCAATTAACCCCCAAATACCCCCAGGAAAACAACTTCCCACTCAAAGCACCAATAAAACCCCTCAAAATCCAAACTCCCCAAAATCCCCCAACTGCCTCCAAACCCAATAACTCTCCCCAAAAACCCCAACAATTCCCCGTAAACTCCCAACACGATTCCCAAAAGCCCAAAAAAGCCCCAGATGCCCAAACCCCTCCCGAGCCCTCCCTGGTCCCTCCCGGTCCCGCCCAGGCCCGTCCGGGGCCGCGGCCAAAACTACCCGGAGCGAACGCGGAGGTCCCGGAGCCACCCCGGAGCCGATCCCGGGCTCGGCCTCGGGCTCGGCCCCTTTGGGGGATTTTGGGCCGAACCGGGCAGGTTTAGGGTGGGCTTCAGATCCCTTGCAGGGATCCCGAGCCTTTTCGGGTGGATTTTCAGCCCCTGTGGCTGATTTGAGGCCGAATCTGGTGGGGTTTAGGGGGGATTTCAGACCCCTTTGGATGATTTTAGGCCCATGGGGGTGGGGCTGTGGCCCATTTGGGTGAGTTTAGGAAAAACGGGGCCCATATGGGTGAATCCTAATCCTGTGTGGGTGATTTTAGGTCCCTTTTTTGTGTATTTTGGGCCCATTTAAGTAGGGTTTTTTGCTTCTTTGGGCAATTTTAGTTTGAACCAAGCCTTTTTAGGGTGATTTTAGGTCTTCTTGTGTTGGTGTCAGGGACATTTTGGTGATTTTAGATACCTTTGGATGATTTTAGGCTGGACCAGATACTTTCAGGGTGGATTTTAGTCACATTTGAAAGATTTATGGGTGATGTTAAGCCATTTCTTGAGGGTTATAAAACACCTAGGGCAGTTTTAAGCCCCTTTGGTTGGATTTTAGAGCCCTTTGGATACTTTTAATCCCATTTGGTTGATGTCAGGCCGAACCATGTGGATGTAGGCTGCATTTGATGCCCTTTTGGGTGATTTTGGGTCAAACCGGGCTTTTTTAGGACAGTGCGTCCCCTTGGCCCCGGCCCTTTCCCTTCACGATTCCGCCCTTTCCTCGCTCCTTTCCCCTCACGGTTCCGCCCTTTCCTCGCTCCTTTCCCCTCACGGTTCTGCCCTTTCCTCGCTCCTTTCCCCTCACGGTTCAGGATCTGGGAGCGGGGGAGGTGGAGGAGGGCGGGAGGAAGAAGCGCAGCGGCAGCAGGGAGCAGCCGGAGGAGAGGAGGGAAGGAATCGCGTGGCCCTGGCGCTGCCTGAGCTCGCAGCACCCCGGGAGCATCGCCCCCATCCCGCAGGTGCCCAGGGAGGGGGAGCTCGGCCCAAATATCCTGGGGGGTGCCTGAGTTTGGGATTTTTTTGGGGGGATGTTTGGAGCTGGCAGGGCTCCAAAGCCGAGCCGAAGATCCAGGGATCAGATCCAGGCCCTGCTGCTGCTCCCTCGGGATCAGCCCCACTTTGGGTGTTGCTGTCAGGGCCAGCAGAAGCGGTGGCTGGAGCAGCGGGTGCTGACGGTGCCCCAAGCCCCGGGGCTGGAGGGGTCCCTGGGCTGGGGCTGGCAGGGAGCTGCTCCAGCCCGGAGTGCACTGCTGAGTGCTGTGCTCTGGGGCTGGGGCTCCCCGCACAGGGGACTGGACTGGTGTGCCACAGGAGACAGAGAAGCTGCAGCTTCAGCCTAACTTAGGTGGGTGCGTGGGCTGGGAAGAGTGGGGAGGCTCAAGGGGATTCACTGAGCTCATTCTCCTGCAAGGATGAGGAAAAGGGAGTGGGAACTCAGCAGTGAGGAGAGCTGAGGGCTGGAGAGCAGCTCTGAATGACACTAAAATCCCACTGGAGCTCTGAGACATTGCTGCTCCTCAGCCAGTGACAGGATGAGTCCCTAAGCCTGGGGCTCGGCCTTCCTCATGGTGAGGGGCACCAAGGAAGGCGACAGTGTGATGGAGACTGCCATGGGCTGGGAACTCCCTGGGGGACAAGAGGGAGCAGCTGGGAAGTAAAAGGCAGGTGGGGGAGAGAACAGTTCAGAGAAGGGCTGAGCTACAGCTTGAGCAAGCTGCAAAATGTCATTTGGGGTCATCCCAGATTGATTTCATTTCAGAAGTTATTGAACAAGTTTAATTTTTGGGTGGTGTCATGTTTGTCCTTGGAGGTGTACACTCTGCACACTTGAGCTGTGTTGCTGAAATGCTCCAGCAGGTCTGTGCTGCAGGTCACCCCATTTCTTCTTTGGCTGATTGCGGCCCGGTGCTGAGCTCCAGCAGAGCCCTGGCAGAGCCCAGAGCAGCCTCAGCACCCGCAGAGCCCGGCTGCAAGGAGAGAAACCAGAAAGCGCCCGTCAGCTGAAGGCTCCTGTCCCCTTGTCCCAGCCGCCCGCGGTGCCCAGGCCGTGCTGGCCGTGCCCAGAGCTGTGCCCAGAGCTGCCCATCCCTGCTGCCTTTGGGAGCAGAGCAGGAGGGCAGGACATGTGCCCAGCCTGCAGCCGGCCACGGCACATCCAGCCCTCAGCAGCTGCCCAGAGCAGGATGCTCCTGTGCTCGCTGCCATCTCCCCAAAGCTCTGATCCCACCATGCCAAGCAGACAAGACCCACATCACGCTGGAAGAAAAGCTGGTCCCAAACGATGTCCTCAGCCTTCTCCAAGGGCACGGCCCATCCACGCCACAGCTGCTCCCAAGCACTTCCCCATCCAGACTGGACCCCACCTGGAAAGCTTCCTCTAGAAAAACACACAACAAATGATTGAAAATAGATTACAGACAAAAAGGGGAACAAGAAAAAAGGTCCAAAATCTTATCTCTGTCAGAGGCTTGAGGAAGGCCCAACCCCTGCATGCCAGGGAAAAACCCACCCACAGGTGAGGGAAGCCCAGGCTTTTCTCCCTTCCCCCCTGCACTGCCCCCCAAAATAACGGTGATCCCAAGCAAACAGGGGCAGTGGAGCAGCCCAAGCCCTTCCTTGCCTGCAAAGCAAAGCAGCCCCTGCACAGGTTCTGGAGTCCCACCTCTGCTCCCACCATGGGGGTTTGTTTGTGTCGGGCTGGCTGCCCCAGCCCCAGCCCGGGGCACGGTGGGTGCTGGGGCTGTTGGCAGGGCCAGGAGCCCACTCCCATTTCATCAGCACCCCAGCCCATCCCCCCAGCCCTGCCAAAAGCAGCCTGGCAGCGGACTGAAGGATCAGCTGCATCCGCCCCAGCAAAGGGGGGAACCTTTGGTTCCTGGCCAGGCTGTGCAATGCCCAAATCTGGGAGCATCCCCCTGCGTGTGGACTCATCTGCACATTCCCTGTGCAGCCTGGCTTTGGAGAAGGTGCCAGAATCAAAGTCCATCATCCTCAGCTGCCGGTGACCAGGTGGAGGAAGAGGTTGTCATCCTTGATGTCATCCTCCGTGTCCCCAGCAGCAGCAGCCCCACCTGGTACAGCTTCTCCAGGGGCTCCTTCTCCTTCCCTGGGGTGAGCCCAGGCTGTCAGGGTTCTGCCCAGGGCCCCAGCTGTCAGGGAACCAGGACAAGCAAAACCAGCTCGGATGGTGGCCACCAGTGCTAGGCAGAGCAGCTGAGCTCCAGCACAAGGGCTGCGTGTTCCCATCTGATGACCCCTGGGCAGTGACACAGGCAGGACAAAATGTCTGGGTTCCTTTGCTTCTCATTGCCAAGGCATGTGTGGAGCTGTAACTTACCAGGGCCTTGCATCAAAGCGTGCCTGTGGCTCTCTCCCTTCTTCTAGGGCAGATCAATATCCTGCAGCCAGGGATCACAGAACAGCTCTTCTAAAGAGGGCCTGTCCCAGTCCAGCATGGATAAACACCGCCTGATCAGATCTTGGCACTCTGGGCAGAGAAACCAGAAACCGCCGGTCAGTTGGAGAAGGCTCCTGTTGGCTTTGCCCCACTATTCCCGTGCCCAGGCCATGCTGGATGTGCTCAGAGCTGGGCCTAAACGTCCCCATCAATTCCCTGTTTTGGAGGAGAGCAGGAGAGCAGGACATGTGCCACCTCCTCAGCAGCTGCCAGAGCGGGATGCTCACGAGCTGCTGCTGTCTCCCAGCACTGCCATTGCCCCCGTGGCCAGAGATGAGGATCCACCTTGAGAGAGCCGTTGTGGCAGCGAGAGTTGATGGTCCCAGCTGATGTTCTGGCTCCTCCTGAAAGGGTGCTCCCCGCAGACCATCTGGTGCAGCAGGATGCCCAGGGACCAGATGGTAGCTGGCTTGCCGTAGTACCAGCCAAATTGGGTCCATTCTGGTGGGCTGTATGACCATGTTCCTATGGAATACAGATGGGGTTCATCAGGGGGACGCTGCTGCTCCCTGAGCCTGGCCCCAGCATCCCTGGGTGTGTGGGGGCTGCCCCAGTGGCACACGGGGTGACCGCTGCCCTCTCACCAGCACCTGGGACTTGTGTACAGATTCGGGGATGGAAAAGAAGCCACTGGTGCTGGAAGAGGGCAGCAGAAGTCCTGTCAAGGCCCGACCATGACGGGAAAAAACCCACTCATTGCTTGGGAAAACCATGCCCTCATCCTCCCTGCCTGCACTGCCCCAAAAACATTATGAATCCAAACCAAACCAGGTGAGTGGAGCAGTCCAAGCCCTTTGTCACCTGCACACCAAACCGGCTGGGACACAGGTTCCGGCCCCCCTCTCTGCTACCCCCACCCACGGGTGTTTTGTCAGGCTGGCTGCCCCAGCCCCAGCCCCAGTCCTGGGCAGAGTGGTGGGCAAAGGCTGCCAGCAGGGCTGGAAGCTGTCTCCCCACCCAGCCCTGCTCAAAAGCAACTCAGCTGAAATCTCAGTGCCATGAAGGGCAGCAAAAGGGAGAATCCCCGCTGCCACACCCAGCTTGGGCTGTGAGGTGTTGGGCCCTGAGATGACGGGACTGAGAGCACACCCCTGCGTGGGCTCACCTGCAAAACGAGTGTAGGCTGTGTCTTGCAGGTAGGTGCCGCAGCCAAAGTCAATCAGTTTGGCCTGCCCGGTGGCCAGGTCAACCAGGATGTTCTCTGGTTTGATGTCTCTGTGCAGGACCCCGCAGCTGGTGCAGTGCCGCACGGCCTCCAGCACCTGGCGGAACAGCTCCCGCGCCAACTCCTCAGACAGGAACCCCCGTTCCTGAATGAAATGGTGCAGGTCCTGGCACCTCTCCGGGCGTTCCAGCACCATCAAGACATCACTGGGGAGCTCCTTCCACTCCAGCAGCTGGACGACACCGGGGAAGCCAGTGGACACCTTGGCCAGCAGCACGACCTCCAGGGGTGCGCTGGTGCCGTCGGGCTGCGGGAGGAGCGCGATGCCGTCAGTGGGGCTGATGCCGTGCCGGGGGTCGGGAACCCCTCACCCGGCCCGGGATGCTCTGCGCCTTGCGCTGGCCCCACGCCTGCTCTCCCTCGAGGTGTCCTGGTGGCTTCCAGCCTGCCGGGCCTCGGCTCATCCCCGCCCAGCTTCTGCCGCTGGCCCCGCTCACTCACCAGCTCGCCCCAGTGCCGGACGCGGTTCCTTGGCACCCTTTTGATGGCCACCTGCAAGCCAAGAGCAGCAGCGGGCTGAGCTCGCCACCTGCCCTGCCCAGCCCCCTCCTCCCCCTCCTTCCCTCCTCCTCCACCTCCTCCTCCTCCTTCTTCCCCTCCTACCCCTCCTCCTCCTCCTCCTTTCCTTCCTCCTTCTCCTCCTCCTCCCCCTCCTTCCCTTCCTCCTCCACCTCCTCCTCCTCCTCCTCCACCTCCGCCCCCTCCTCCTGCGCCCGCCGCCGGCCCCGCCGCTCACCGGGGCGCCGTCCGAGAGCCGCGTGGCTGCGAAGACGCTGCCGAAGCCGCCGCTGCCCAGCAGCGAACCCAGCCGGTACCGCTCCTGCAGGGCCTCCTCCTGCGCCTTCCCTGCGGGCGGGACGGGGCTGTCAGCGCTCGGCCCGGGGCAAGGAGCGGCCCCCCGAGCGCTCCCCGAGCGCCCCGGGCCGGCCCTCCCCAGGCGTTCTGTCCCTGGAATGGGACAGCGGCGGCTCGGGGCCGACGGCCGCGGTGCCGAGCGGCGGAGCTCGGGCCGGGGAAGCCGCAGCGGGGGCGGCGGGAGCGGCCGCGCCGCGTGTGTCCTCCGCGGGGCCCGGGAGGAGCCGGGGCCGGGGCCGGGACTGGAGCCCACGTCGGGGCCGGGGCCGGGCTCGGGCCAGGCGGAGCCAGAGGGCGGCGGTGCCGCCCGAGCTCCAGGCACTGATGCCCGCCCAGCAGCGCCACCGCCAGCACGGCCAGAGCCGGGCGGAGGCGAGACCCCGGCGGGACGGCCGGGGACGGGGACGGGAACCGGGGCGGGGACGGGGCCGGTGACGGGCTGGGGACATGGCCCAGGCCAGCAGGGGAGAGGGAGACTGGGAGAGGAGGGGACACCGTGAAAGGGAGAGCAGGAGAGGGTGCGGGACTGCGGGAGAGGGAGAGGAGTGCGAGGGGGTCGATAGACTATCTGCTTTCGCTGCTGCCGCTGCTGCCGCTGCTGCTGCTGCCGCTGCTGCTGCCGCTGCAACTGAAGCTCCGGGGCCGTTTGTCCCCGTGTCCGTTTTTCCGTTGCCCGCTCGCCCCCGCGCCCAGCCCCCCGCTCCCCAGGGGCAGCCCCTGAGCCTGTCCAAACACGGGAACTTTGCCCTGGTCAGCCCAGACCCAGAGTCTGGACTCCTACACAGGGGAACAGGAATCCCCTTGAGCGCTGCTGTGCCTTGTCCCCGCTGAGGATCAAACCCTATCGGAGCACATTCCCTGAATGCAGAATTTGTACCTTACCCAGGCACTGCACTTACCTCTCCAGCAATGATTAAAAAAACAAAAAAAACCCAAAAAAAAAACCCAAAAGAAAACAAAAAAAAAACCAACCAAAAAAACCAAAAAAAAAAAAACCCAAAAAAACCCCAAAAAAAAACAAAACGAAAATGGGGAAGGCAAACTGTGAAACTGTGTGTAGCTCATGGTATTTTACAGGGTCTAAAATTCGCCAAGTAATGAATCTTAGAGATGAGATCTATTTGGATTAAGGGGATGGAGCAGTAGTTCAAGATGGAAAAGAGGAGCATAAAAAAAACAGAGAAAAACATCTTCAGTTGTTTCTTGCCATTTTCATTTCATTTCTTAAAAGCTGTTTCAGTTTTCCCAGAATCTTCTCCACACTCCTGTTTGCTCTTTCCAAGAACCTTTCCTGGAGAACGAGGTGCAGCTTCTGTCACAAGATGTGCCACCAGCTGCAGTTTCTCTTGGCTTTCCACAACGTGTGTGCAGCTCAACTCTTGCAGCATAGCAGGGCAAATGTTTGAAGGATTTGACAGCTTGTTCTTTCTTTTCCTTGTGGGCTGGGCAGTTGTGCCATTGGTAAGGTTTTCATTGTTACTGTTTTACCCTAAGAAACCATGAGGGGGTACCAGGAATTGTCAGGGAATGCAAGCCGGACTGAATGCAGAGAAAGAATCTGCAGAGCCTGCAGCCAGAAATGGAGAGCTGTGTGATAATCATTGCAACATCCCCATGGGCATCTTGAAAGTGATCTAGAAGATGAAAATGCTCTGACAGAGGGCATTTGTTTCTGAGTTCAGTGTAGAGGATTCCACATCTAGTGCATTGGTTCATAAATCAAGAGTTCAGTCAGTTCATGGAAAGCACCAGAACAAGCACTAGGACTGGGACACACTGGGAGCCACTGGAAATGTGCTGGGGGTAACTGGGACCACGCTGGGGGCAACTGGGGACAAGGGTGAGTGACTGGGGCCCTGCTGGGAGAGACTGGGATCATACAGGACTCATACAGGGATCGTACTGGGAGTGACTGGGACTAATTTAGGGGCAACTGGGAGAACTGGGAAAACACTGGATGGCACTGGGAACAACGGGGACAGCGCTGGGGGCAAATTGTATCATAATGGGGAGTGACTGGCAGCAACTGGGCTCCTGCTGGGAGCAGCCCCTGGCAGCCCCGGGAGCCCTGCACCCCTTTCCTGGCCATGCCGGCCCTCCAGCCCCCAGAGCCCCCTTTTCCTTCACCCAGAGACCCCCTGGACCCCTATTCCTGCCTTTCCTAGCGCCCAGCCCCTCCTTTCCTCAACACCGAGGACATCCGAGACCCCTATTCCCAGCCAGCCTGGGTTTTCCCACCTTTTGCTGGGAATGGGGACACCGGGGACCCTTGCAGTCCTCTTTGCTGATGATAGTGACACAATTAAGCTCGCCCAAACTCCTCCTGGATCTCCCCTAAGCCCCCAGTGGGGATTCCTGGGAGTTCCCCTGTGTTTACCCTTTCCCAGGACTTTGGGGGTCCCCCTGACCTGTCCGTGCACCCCCAGATTTCTTCCACAGCCGCCTGTGATGGTGGGGGTGGGGGCCGAGTGCTGGTGCCCCCCTGCCTGCAGCAGATCCAACGGTGAGGGGAGTTTGGGGGGGTCCCTGAGCACTTGGGGTCCCCTGGGTTTTGGGGTGACCCCCGGGCCCCCCAGGATCTCCCTGAACACGCTGACGCTGCCCGTGCGCAGTGAGAAGGTTCATACCCGGCACGGGGTCCCAGCTCAGTCACCGGCATCGCCCAGGAACCCCCAAACCCTCCTGGGACCCCCAAACCCCCCGGGACACCTCGACCTCCCCGGGACCCCAAAACCATCCCTGGGCCGTCCAAAAACTCCCCAAGACCGCAAAAACCCCACAGAGACACCCCCCAAACCCTCCCAGGACATCAAAATTCCCACAAGACCTCCCAGCACGCCCCAGACGCCCCTGAGAAGGTTCGGTCCTGGCAGGGGTTCCCCATCTCTGTCACCAGCAGGTACCCCAAACCAGCCTTGGGTTTGCCCTGGGATTGCCCAATCCCCCCCTTTGGGAATCCCTAAAACCCCCCTGGGAATCCCCCCAAAATCCACCAGGACCCGAAAAACCCTGGAGATAGACAAAACCCCCCCAGGAATTCTTCAGGGAAGTTTATACTCAGCACGGGGTCCCCATCACCATCATTGGCATCACCCGGGTACCCCCAGATCCTCTCGGGACTCCCAAACCCTCCTGGGACCCCCAAACCCTCCCAGGTACCCCTAAATCCTCCCAGGACTCCCAACCCTCCCCGGGCTCCGCTGCCGGAATCAGCAGGAGTGGTGTTCGCCTCTTCAGGGGAGTTAGAGTGGGACCCGACCAGAGCGGGGGCCCTTAAACCCCAAAAATCCACCCTGGGGGGCAAAACATCCCCTACCGCGGCTTGGAGTGAGTCCCCCAGAAAAATGTCACTTAAAGCCATCATGATCACCCCTGAAAAGGGGCTTGTGGGGCTGTGGCCCCACAAACACCTGAAAATGGGGAGGAAAAAACACCCTTGAAATGGTGAGGTCCCCCCAAAAATCCTTAAAAAGAGAAAAACTCCTCTTCAGAGGGGCCTGAAGACCCTTCAGGGCCCTCGAGGAGGGACAAGATCCCCTCCTCTGCTGGGGCCTCTCTGAGCCGGGAGCTCTCCCGTTGGCGGCTGCCCTCGGGGGAGCCCCGAACGACGGCGGCTCCTGGGCTGAGCCCCCCTCAGCCGGGGCTGCGGAGGGAACTGGGGGGCCTGGGACGGGGCCTGGGGGTCCTGGGGTGACCTGGGGGAGCCTCAGTGGGTCCCACCTCCCCCTGTGCCCCCTCTCCCACCCCCTTCCCAATATTGCCCCCAAACAAAAGGTTGTGGCTGTACCAGCGCCCCCACCGACCTCCAGCCCTGGGAACCTGGAGCAAGCGGAAACCACAACTTTGCAAATGCTACCTGTGCCTTTAGCAAATGGAAAGAGAACTGGGGTGTGAAAAATAAAGCTTGTTTATTTTCAGAAAAACAGCAAAGAAAACACAGAACACATTTACATTGTAAGAATATTTGTAACAACAACTATCTATGGAACGTATATACCCAAGAACATATCTAACAAAAGTCTATGAAACGTATTTACAGAAGCCAAAAAGAAGCCCTAAAACCTATAGCCTAAAGACAACAACAAACTCCACAACGTATGTACAAAAGGGTGGCATCTCTGTCCGGGATCTCCATCATCCTTGAGGAAAAGCAAGAGGCACAGTCACTCCAATCAGGCAGAGAGGGCTCTTCCATGTGCCCCCAGGCTGGCCCAGCAAGCGCAGCACAGGCTGGGGATGGCCACCAGAACCCAATGCACCGGGTCCCACATCCCTGAGCAGGGACCACCCAGCCCAGTCCCAGCCTGGCAGCAGGGGACCCGCTCTGCCTGTGGGGACCACATGCCTGTCCTGCTGCTGGTATTGCTCTTCATCCCAAGATCATGGCCTCTTCCTCATCTTTCTCATCAATGTCCATGTCCTCAAGGTACTCTTCCATTTCCATGTCCATCTCCTCTTCCACATCTACCTCCATCTCTTCTTCACCACTCTCTTCTCCATCCACTTCCATCTCCTCCTCTGTATCCATCTGCATGTCCACCTCCATCTCTTCCTCTCCACTCTCTTCTCCATCCACTTCCATCTCCTCCTCAGTATCAATCTCCATGTCCACCTCCATCTCTTCGTCTCCACTCTCTTCCCCATCCACTTCCATCTCCTCCTCGGTATCAATCTCCATGTCCACCTCCATCTCTTCGTCTCCACTCTCTTCCCCATCCACTTCCATGTCCTCCTCTCTATCAGCCTGCATGTCCACCTCCATCTCGTCCTCTCTGTCTGTGACAGCCTGCAGAGGTAGCAACACCTCAGAGTGGGGTCCCTGTCCCACCCCATCCCCACAGAACTCCAGCCCAGCCGGGCAGCTGGGGGGTGTCCACCTCCATGGAATGGCACCGTACCTTCCTCAGGACAAATGTGAGCATCCTGCAGGGACGGATGACAAAATCCAGGCAACAGAGAGCTTTCAGGACTGATGGGAGTATCAGGGCACAGGTGACGAGAAGAGTGACAGGGAACATGGTGAAGGGTGAGCTGGCACGAGGGCTGGCACAGGGTGGGCTGACACAAGGGCCAGTGGTTGTGTTGTGCTCTTTGCTGGACGCTGGAGGTTCCATCTGGAACATCACATCTGTGACATCACAGTGGATCTAAAGAGCATCTTGTTCCCAGCTGAGCAATCTTCCCCAGCCCATGCTGCTCACAGCCCTGTTGCCAAGGATGGGGCATCCACAGCCTGGGCCAGTGCCTCAGCAGCCTCCGTGTAAAAGAGCAGCTCCCTCAGATCCAACTTCAGTCAGCCTCCTGCAGTTGAAAGCCATCCCCCCTTGTCCTGTTGCCACGGGCCCGGCTGAACACTGTCCCCATCTTTCCTGTGGGACCCTTCCAGTCCTGCAGAGCTGCACTGAGGCCTCCCCAGTGTCTCCTCTTTCCAGGCTGAGCATCCCCAGCCCCACTTGGACAGCAGTCAGGTAGATCAGGGGGAGTCAAGGCTGAAGTCAAACAGCATCAGGAACTGAGAGGTGGAAGCTTTAGGCCCAGGTTTGCCTCTGTAATAACAGTGGAGGGGAAGATGGTGGGACACTGGCTCTGTTCTAACCGCTGATTATTTTCTTTTTTTTTTTTTTTTTCCTTCTTTTCTGTCATGCTGATGCAGGTGTTGCTGTTTGCAAGGAAGCTTGGCACAATGTCCATTGTCTTCTCCATTTGTGAAACACCGAGCAGAGTCTGGGCAGGCTGATGATGCAGAGCAAAACCTGCAAATACACCGGTGATCCTGAGCCTGGAGGATGCAGCTAAACCCGGCCAAAAATAATTTCTGGAAAGTCAAGCCTGGTTTACATTTTCTTGAATTTGGCTATTCCTGAACCGGGGGAGGGGGCTTTCTGGGGAGGGGGTACCACAGGGGTTCCCCTCCCCCGTTTTTGGGGGGTCTCCCATGGTGCCCCCTCCCCAAAAAGCTCCGCGGGCCCCCTGAAGTGGCTCCTGTTCCACCGGCTGGTGCCCCCTGATCCAGGACGGCCCCCGGTGAGTCTGGGGGGCTCAGGGGGGATTTTGGGGGGATTTTGGTGGCATTTATGGGCTTTGGGGGATTTTGTTGGGAGATTAGGGGGAATTATTGGATTTTGGAGAGAATTACTGGGTTTGTGGGGTTATGGGGATTTTGTGGGATTTGATGATTTTGGATTTTGGGGATTTTTTTAGGGTTTTGGGGTGGTTATTTTTTGGGGGGTTTATTGAAATTTTTGGGAGTTGGTTTTTTTTTTTTTTTTTTTAATTTTGGTGTGTTCCACTGGGATTTTGTGGGATTCTTTGGTGTTTAGGAGTTTTTAATTGGGATTTTTGGGGGATTTTGGGGGGGTTTTAGAGGAATTCTGGGGGGCTTTGGAGTTGTCCCAGGGTGTGGGGAAGGGCCGAGAGGCACCAAAATCTGCTTTAAACCCCTGAAAGTCCCAATAAACCCCATGAAATCGCAATTAAATTTCACAAATTCCCATTAGAACCCCCTCGAATCCCAATAAAAGCTCACAAAATCCCAATTAAACCCCACAAATCCCCCCCCCAAAATGTCTCCAAAATCACAAGAAGCCCCACAAAATCCTCACGAGACCCAAAGAAATCTTGGCAACACCCAAAACAACCCACAAGCCCCCCCCAAATCCCCACTAAAATTCCTAAAAAACCCAAATCCCCAAAGAATCCCACTAAATGCCCCCACAATTCCAATAAAATGCCTCCAAATCCCCTAAAAATCCCAATAAACCCCAGAAATAATTCCAGAGGATCCCACAAAATCCCCACAAAATCCCAGTAAAACCTTCCGAACTTCAAAAGAAAACACAAAAAATTTCAATTAACCCCCAAATACCCCCAGGAAAACAACTTCCCACTCAAAGCACCAATAAAACCCCTCAAAATCCAAACTCCCCAAAATCCCCCAACTGCCTCCAAACCCAATAACTCTCCCCAAAAACCCCAACAATTCCCCGTAAACTCCCAACACGATTCCCAAAAGCCCAAAAAAGCCCCAGATGCCCAAACCCTCCCGAGCCCTCCCTGGTCCCTCCCGGTCCCACCCAGGCCCGTCCGGGGCCACGGCCAAAACTACCCGGAGCGAACGCGGAGGTCCCGGAGTGACCCCGGAGCCGATCCCGGGCTCGGCCTCGGGCTCGGCCCCTTTGGGGGATTTTGGGCCGAACCGGGCAGGTTTAGGGTGGGCTTCAGATCCCTTGCAGGGATCCCGAGCCTTTTCGGGTGGATTTTCAGCCCCTGTGGCTGATTTGAGGCCGAATCTGGTGGGGTTTAGGGGGGATTTCAGACCCCTTTGGATGATTTTAGGCCCATGTGGGTGGGGCTGGGGCCCATTTGGGTGAGTTTAGGAAAAACTGGGCCCATATGGGTGAATCCTAATCCTGTGTGGGTGATTTTAGGTCCCTTTTTTGTGTATTTTGGGCCCATTTAAGTAGGGTTTTTTGCTTCTTTGGGCAATTTTAGTTTGAACCAAGCCTTTTTAGGGTGATTTTAGGTCTTCTTGTGTTGGTGTCAGGGACATTTTGGTGATTTTAGATACCTTTGGATGATTTTAGGCTGGACCAGATACTTTCAGGGTGGATTTTAGTCACATTTGAAAGATTTATGGGTGATGTTAAGCCATTTCTTGAGGGTTATAAAACACCTAGGGCAGTTTTAAGCCCCTTTGGTTGGATTTTAGAGCCCTTTGGATACTTTTAATCCCATTTGGTTGATGTCAGGCCGAACCATGTGGATGTAGGCTGCATTTGATGCCCTTTTGGGTGATTTTGGGTCAAACCGGGCTTTTTTAGGACAGTGCGTCCCCTTGGCCCCGGCCCTTTCCCTTCACGATTCCGCCCTTTCCTCGCTCCTTTCCCCTCACGGTTCCGCCCTTTCCTCGTTCCTTTCCCCTCACGGTTCCGCCCTTTCCTCGCTCCTTTCCCCTCACGGTTCTGCCCTTTCCTCGCTCCTTTCCCCTCACGGTTCAGGATCTGGGAGCGGGGGAGGTGGAGGAGGGCGGGAGGAAGAAGCGCAGCGGCAGCAGGGAGCAGCCGGAGGAGAGGAGGGAAGGAATCGCGTGGCCCTGGCGCTGCCTGAGCTCGCAGCACCCCGGGAGCATCGCCCCCATCCCGCAGGTGCCCGGGGAGGGGGAGCTCGGCCCAAATATCCTGGGGGGTGCCTGAGTTTGGGATTTTTTTGGGGGGATGTTTGGAGCTGGCAGGGCTCCAAAGCCGAGCCGAAGATCCAGGGATCAGATCCAGGCCCTGCTGCTGCTCCCTCGGGATCAGCCCCACTTTGGGTGTTGCTGTCAGGGCCAGCAGAAGCGGTGGCTGGAGCAGCGGGTGCTGACGGTGCCCCAAGCCCCGGGGCTGGAGGGGTCCCTGGGCTGGGGCTGGCAGGGAGCTGCTCCAGCCCGGAGTGCACTGCTGAGTGCTGTGCTCTGGGGCTGGGGCTCCCCGCACAGGGGACTGGACTGGTGTGCCACAGGAGACAGAGAAGCTGCAGCTTCAGCCTAACTTAGGTGGGTGCGTGGGCTGGGAAGAGTGGGGAGGCTCAAGGGGATTCACTGAGCTCATTCTCCTGCAAGGATGAGGAAAAGGGAGTGGGAACTCAGCAGTGAGGAGAGCTGAGGGCTGGAGAGCAGCTCTGAATGACACTAAAATCCCACTGGAGCTCTGAGACATTGCTGCTCCTCAGCCAGTGACAGGATGAGTCCCTAAGCCTGGGGCTCGGCCTTCCTCATGGTGAGGGGCACCAAGGAAGGCGACAGTGTGATGGAGACTGCCATGGGCTGGGAACTCCCTGGGGGACAAGAGGGAGCAGCTGGGAAGTAAAAGGCAGGTGGGGGAGAGAACAGTTCAGAGAAGGGCTGAGCTACAGCTTGAGCAAGCTGCAAAATGTCATTTGGGGTCATCCCAGATTGATTTCATTTCAGAAGTTATTGAACAAGTTTAATTTTTGGGTGGTGTCATGTTTGTCCTTGGAGGTGTACACTCTGCACACTTGAGCTGTGTTGCTGAAATGCTCCAGCAGGTCTGTGCTGCAGGTCACCCCATTTCTTCTTTGGCTGATTGCGGCCCGGTGCTGAGCTCCAGCAGAGCCCTGGCAGAGCCCAGAGCAGCCTCAGCACCCGCAGAGCCCGGCTGCAAGGAGAGAAACCAGAAAGCGCCCGTCAGCTGAAGGCTCCTGTCCCCTTGTCCCAGCCGCCCGCGGTGCCCAGGCCGTGCTGGCCGTGCCCAGAGCTGTGCCCAGAGCTGCCCATCCCTGCTGCCTTTGGGAGCAGAGCAGGAGGGCAGGACATGTGCCCAGCCTGCAGCCAGCCACGGCACATCCAGCCCTCAGCAGCTGCCCAGAGCAGGATGCTCCTGTGCTCGCTGCCATCTCCCCAAAGCTCTGATCCCACCATGCCAAGCAGACAAGACCCACATCACGCTGGAAGAAAAGCTGGTCCCAAACGATGTCCTCAGCCTTCTCCAAGGGCACGGCCCATCCACGCCACAGCTGCTCCCAAGCACTTCCCCATCCAGACTGGACCCCACCTGGAAAGCTTCCTCTAGAAAAACACACAACAAATGATTGAAAATAGATTACAGACAAAAAGGGGAACAAGAAAAAAGGTCCAAAATCTTATCTCTGTCAGAGGCTTGAGGAAGGCCCAACCCCTGCATGCCAGGGAAAAACCCACCCACAGGTGAGGGAAGCCCAGGCTTTTCTCCCTTCCCCCCTGCACTGCCCCCCAAAATAACGGTGATCCCAAGCAAACAGGGGCAGTGGAGCAGCCCAAGCCCTTCCTTGCCTGCAAAGCAAAGCAGCCCCTGCACAGGTTCTGGAGTCCCACCTCTGCTCCCACCATGGGGGTTTGTTTGTGTCGGGCTGGCTGCCCCAGCCCCAGCCCGGGGCACGGTGGGTGCTGGGGCTGTTGGCAGGGCCAGGAGCCCACTCCCATTTCATCAGCACCCCAGCCCATCCCCCCAGCCCTGCCAAAAGCAGCCTGGCAGCGGACTGAAGGATCAGCTGCATCCGCCCCAGCAAAGGGGGGAACCTTTGGTTCCTGGCCAGGCTGTGCAATGCCCAAATCTGGGAGCATCCCCCTGCGTGTGGACTCATCTGCACATTCCCTGTGCAGCCTGGCTTTGGAGAAGGTGCCAGAATCAAAGTCCATCATCCTCAGCTGCCGGTGACCAGGTGGAGGAAGAGGTTGTCATCCTTGATGTCATCCTCCGTGTCCCCAGCAGCAGCAGCCCCACCTGGTACAGCTTCTCCAGGGGCTCCTTCTCCTTCCCTGGGGTGAGCCCAGGCTGTCAGGGTTCTGCCCAGGGCCCCAGCTGTCAGGGAACCAGGACAAGCAAAACCAGCTCGGATGGTGGCCACCAGTGCTAGGCAGAGCAGCTGAGCTCCAGCACAAGGGCTGCGTGTTCCCATCTGATGACCCCTGGGCAGTGACACAGGCAGGACAAAATGTCTGGGTTCCTTTGCTTCTCATTGCCAAGGCATGTGTGGAGCTGTAACTTACCAGGGCCTTGCATCAAAGCGTGCCTGTGGCTCTCTCCCTTCTTCTAGGGCAGATCAATATCCTGCAGCCAGGGATCACAGAACAGCTCTTCTAAAGAGGGCCTGTCCCAGTCCAGCATGGATAAACACCGCCTGATCAGATCTTGGCACTCTGGGCAGAGAAACCAGAAACCGCCGGTCAGTTGGAGAAGGCTCCTGTTGGCTTTGCCCCACTATTCCCGTGCCCAGGCCATGCTGGATGTGCTCAGAGCTGGGCCTAAACGTCCCCATCAATTCCCTGTTTTGGAGGAGAGCAGGAGAGCAGGACATGTGCCACCTCCTCAGCAGCTGCCAGAGCGGGATGCTCACGAGCTGCTGCTGTCTCCCAGCACTGCCATTGCCCCCGTGGCCAGAGATGAGGATCCACCTTGAGAGAGCCGTTGTGGCAGCGAGAGTTGATGGTCCCAGCTGATGTTCTGGCTCCTCCTGAAAGGGTGCTCCCCGCAGACCATCTGGTGCAGCAGGATGCCCAGGGACCAGATGGTAGCTGGCTTGCCGTAGTACCAGCCAAATTGGGTCCATTCTGGTGGGCTGTATGACCGTGTTCCTATGGAATACAGATGGGGTTCATCAGGGGGACGCTGCTGCTCCCTGAGCCTGGCCCCAGCATCCCTGGGTGTGTGGGGGCTGCCCCAGTGGCACACGGGGTGACCGCTGCCCTCTCACCAGCACCTGGGACTTGTGTACAGATTCGGGGATGGAAAAGAAGCCACTGGTGCTGGAAGAGGGCAGCAGAAGTCCTGTCAAGGCCCGACCATGACGGGAAAAAACCCACTCATTGCTTGGGAAAACCATGCCCTCATCCTCCCTGCCTGCACTGCCCCAAAAACATTATGAATCCAAACCAAACCAGGTGAGTGGAGCAGTCCAAGCCCTTTGTCACCTGCACACCAAACCGGCTGGGACACAGGTTCCGGCCCCCCTCTCTGCTACCCCCACCCACGGGTGTTTTGTCAGGCTGGCTGCCCCAGCCCCAGCCCCAGTCCTGGGCAGAGTGGTGGGCAAAGGCTGCCAGCAGGGCTGGAAGCTGTCTCCCCACCCAGCCCTGCTCAAAAGCAACTCAGCTGAAATCTCAGTGCCATGAAGGGCAGCAAAAGGGAGAATCCCCGCTGCCACACCCAGCTTGGGCTGTGAGGTGTTGGGCCCTGAGATGACGGGACTGAGAGCACACCCCTGCGTGGGCTCACCTGCAAAACGAGTGTAGGCTGTGTCTTGCAGGTAGGTGCCGCAGCCAAAGTCAATCAGTTTGGCCTGCCCGGTGGCCAGGTCAACCAGGATGTTCTCTGGTTTGATGTCTCTGTGCAGGACCCCGCAGCTGGTGCAGTGCCGCACGGCCTCCAGCACCTGGCGGAACAGCTCCCGCGCCAACTCCTCAGACAGGAACCCCCGTTCCTGAATGAAATGGTGCAGGTCCTGGCACCTCTCCGGGCGTTCCAGCACCATCAAGACATCACTGGGGAGCTCCTTCCACTCCAGCAGCTGGACGACACCGGGGAAGCCAGTGGACACCTTGGCCAGCAGCACGACCTCCAGGGGTGCGCTGGTGCCGTCGGGCTGCGGGAGGAGCGCGATGCCGTCAGTGGGGCTGATGCCGTGCCGGGGGTCGGGAACCCCTCACCCGGCCCGGGATGCTCTGCGCCTTGCGCTGGCCCCACGCCTGCTCTCCCTCGAGGTGTCCTGGTGGCTTCCAGCCTGCCGGGCCTCGGCTCATCCCCGCCCAGCTTCTGCCGCTGGCCCCGCTCACTCACCAGCTCGCCCCAGTGCCGGACGCGGTTCCTTGGCACCCTTTTGATGGCCACCTGCAAGCCAAGAGCAGCAGCGGGCTGAGCTCGCCACCTGCCCTGCCCAGCCCCCTCCTCCCCCTCCTTCCCTCCTCCTCCACCTCCTCCTCCTCCTTCTTCCCCTCCTACCCCTCCTCCTCCTCCTCCTTTCCTTCCTCCTTCTCCTCCTCCTCCCCCTCCTTCCCTTCCTCCTCCACCTCCTCCTCCTCCTCCTCCTCCGCCCCCTCCTCCTGTGCCTGCCGCCGGCCCCGCCGCTCACCGGGGCGCCGTCCGAGAGCCGCGTGGCTGCGAAGACGCTGCCGAAGCCGCCGCTGCCCAGCAGCGAACCCAGCCGGTACCGCTCCTGCAGGGCCTCCTCCTGCGCCTTCCCTGCGGGCGGGACGGGGCTGTCAGCGCTCGGCCCGGGGCCAGGAGCGGCCCCCGAGCGCTCCCCGAGCGCCCCGGGCCGGCCCTCCCCAGGCGTTCTGTCCCTGGAATGGGACAGCGGCGGCTCGGGGCCGACGGCCGCGGTGCCGAGCGGCGGAGCTCGGGCCGGGGAAGCCGCAGCGGGGGCGGCGGGAGCGGCCGCGCCGCGTGTGTCCTCCGCGGGGCCCGGGAGGAGCCGGGGCCGGGGCCGGGACTGGAGCCCACGTCGGGGCCGGGGCCGGGCTCGGGCCAGGCGGAGCCAGAGGGCGGCGGTGCCGCCCGAGCTCCAGGCACTGATGCCCGCCCAGCAGCGCCACCGCCAGCACGGCCAGAGCCGGGCGGAGGCGAGACCCCGGCGGGACGGCCGGGGACGGGGACGGGAACCGGGGCGGGGACGGGGCCGGTGACGGGCTGGGGACATGGCCCAGGCCAGCAGGGGAGAGGGAGACTGGGAGAGGAGGGGACACCGTGAAAGGGAGAGCAGGAGAGGGTGCGGGACTGCGGGAGAGGGAGAGGAGTGCGAGGGGGTCGATAGACTATCTGCTTTCGCTGCTGCCGCTGCTGCCGCTGCTGCTGCTGCCGCTGCTGCTGCCGCTGCTGCTGCCGCTGCAACTGAAGCTCCGGGGCCGTTTGTCCCCGTGTCCGTTTTTCCGTTGCCCGCTCGCCCCCCGCGCCCAGCCCCCCGCTCCCCAGGGGCAGCCCCTGAGCCTGTCCAAACACGGGAACTTTGCCCTGGTCAGCCCAGACCCAGAGTCTGGACTCCTACACAGGGGAACAGGAATCCCCTTGAGCGCTGCTGTGCCTTGTCCCCGCTGAGGATCAAACCCTATCGGAGCACATTCCCTGAATGCAGAATTTGTACCTTACCCAGGCACTGCACTTACCTCTCCAGCAATGATTAAAAAAACAAAAAAACCCCCAAAAAAAACCCAAAAGAAAACAAAAAAAAAAACCAACCAAAAAAACCAAAAAAAAAAAAACCCAAAAAAACCCCAAAAAAAAACAAAACGAAAATGGGGAAGGCAAACTGTGAAACTGTGTGTAGCTCATGGTATTTTACAGGGTCTAAAATTCGCCAAGTAATGAATCTTAGAGATGAGATCTATTTGGATTAAGGGGATGGAGCAGTAGTTCAAGATGGAAAAGAGGAGCATAAAAAAAACAGAGAAAAACATCTTCAGTTGTTTCTTGCCATTTTCATTTCATTTCTTAAAAGCTGTTTCAGTTTTCCCAGAATCTTCTCCACACTCCTGTTTGCTCTTTCCAAGAACCTTTCCTGGAGAACAAGGTGCAGCTTCTGTCACAAGATGTGCCACCAGCTGCAGTTTCTCTTGGCTTTCCACAACGTGTGTGCAGCTCAACTCTTGCAGCATAGCAGGGCAAATGTTTGAAGGATTTGACAGCTTGTTCTTTCTTTTCCTTGTGGGCTGGGCAGTTGTGCCATTGGTAAGGTTTTCATTGTTACTGTTTTACCCTAAGAAACCATGAGGGGGTACCAGGAATTGTCAGGGAATGCAAGCCGGACTGAATGCAGAGAAAGAATCTGCAGAGCCTGCAGCCAGAAATGGAGAGCTGTGTGATAATCATTGCAACATCCCCATGGGCATCTTGAAAGTGATCTAGAAGATGAAAATGCTCTGACAGAGGGCATTTGTTTCTGAGTTCAGTGTAGAGGATTCCACATCTAGTGCATTGGTTCATAAATCAAGAGTTCAGTCAGTTCATGGAAAGCACCAGAACAAGCACTAGGACTGGGACACACTGGGAGCCACTGGAAATGTGCTGGGGGTAACTGGGACCACGCTGGGGGCAACTGGGGACAAGGGTGAGTGACTGGGGCCCTGCTGGGAGAGACTGGGATCATACAGGACTCATACAGGGATCGTACTGGGAGTGACTGGGACTAATTTAGGGGCAACTGGGAGAACTGGGAAAACACTGGATGGCACTGGGAACAACGGGGACAGCGCTGGGGCAAATTGTATCATAATGGGGAGTGACTGGCAGCAACTGGGCTCCTGCTGGGAGCAGCCCCTGGCAGCCCCGGGAGCCCTGCACCCCTTTCCTGGCCATGCCGGCCCTCCAGGCCCCAGAGCCCCCCTTTTCCTTCACCCAGAGACCCCCTGGACCCCTATTCCTGCCTTTCCTAGCGCCCAGCCCCTCCTTTCCTCAACACCGAGGACATCTGAGACCCCTATTCCCAGCCAGCCTGGGTTTTCCCACCTTTTGCTGGGAATGGGGACACCGGGGACCCTTGCAGTCCTCTTTGCTGATGATAGTGACACAATTAAGCTCGCCCAAACTCCTCCTGGATCTCCCCTAAGCCCCCAGTGGGGATTCCTGGGAGTTCCCCTGTGTTTACCCTTTCCCAGGACTTTGGGGGTCCCCCTGACCTGTCCGTGCACCCCCAGATTTCTTCCACAGCCCCCTGTGATGGTGGGGGTGGGGGCCGAGTGCTGGTGCCCCCCTGCCTGCAGCAGATCCAACGGTGAGGGGAGTTTGGGGGGGTCCCTGAGCACTTGGGGTCCCCTGGGTTTTGGGGTGACCCCCGGGCCCCCCAGGATCTCCCTGAACACGCTGACGCTGCCCGTGCACAGTGAGAAGGTTCATACCCGGCACGGGGTCCCAGCTCAGTCACCGGCATCGCCCAGGAACCCCCCAAACCCTCCTGGGACCCCCAAACCCCCCGGGACACCTCGACCTCCCCGGACCCCAAAACCATCCCTGGGCCGTCCAAAAACTCCCCAAGACCGCAAAAACCCCACAGAGACACCCCCCCAAACCCTCCCAGGACATCAAAATTCCCACAAGACCTCCCAGCACGCCCCAGACGCCCCTGAGAAGGTTCGGTCCTGGCAGGGGTTCCCCATCTCTGTCACCAGCAGGTACCCCAAACCAGCCTTGGGTTTGCCCTGGGATTGCCCAATCCCCCCCTTTGGGAATCCCTAAAACCCCCCTGGGAATCCCCCCAAAATCCACCAGGACCCGAAAAACCCTGGAGATAGACAAAACCCCCCCAGGAATTCTTCAGGGAAGTTTATACTCAGCACGGGGTCCCCATCACCATCATTGGCATCACCCGGGTACCCCCAGATCCTCTCGGGACTCCCAAACCCTCCTGGGACCCCCAAACCCTCCCAGGTACCCCTAAATCCTCCCAGGACTCCCAACCCTCCCCGGGCTCCGCTGCCGGAATCAGCAGGAGTGGTGTTCGCCTCTTCAGGGGAGTTAGAGTGGGACCCGACCAGAGCGGGGGCCCTTAAACCCCAAAAATCCACCTGGGGGGCAAAACATCCCCTACAGCGGCTTGGAGTGAGTCCCCCAGAAAAATGTCACTTAAAGCCATCATGATCACCCCTGAAAAGGGGCTTGTGGGGCTGTGGCCCCACAAACACCTGAAAATGGGGAGGAAAAAACACCCTTGAAATGGTGAGGTCCCCCCAAAAATCCTTAAAAAGAGAAAAACTCCTCTTCAGAGGGGCCTGAAGACCCTTCAGGCCCTCGAGGAGGGACAAGATCCCCTCCTCTGCTGGGGCCTCTCCGAGCCGGGAGCTCTCCCGTTGGCGGCTGCCCTCGGGGGAGCCCCGAACGACGGCGGTTCCTGGGCTGAGCCCCCCTCAGCCGGGGCTGCGGAGGGAACTGGGGGGCCTGGGACGGGGCCTGGGGGTCCTGGGGTGACCTGGGGGAGCCTCAGTGGGTCCCACCTCCCCCTGTGCCCCCTCTCCCACCCCCTTCCCAATATTGCCCCCAAACAAAAGGTTGTGGCTGTACCAGCGCCCCCACCGACCTCCAGCCCTGGGAACCTGGAGCAAGCGGAAACCACAACTTTGCAAATGCTACCTGTGCCTTTAGCAAATGGAAAGAGAACTGGGGTGTGAAAAATAAAGCTTGTTTATTTTCAGAAAAACAGCAAAGAAAACACAGAACACATTTACATTGTAAGAATATTTGTAACAACAACTATCTATGGAACGTATATACCTAAGAACATATCTAACAAAAGTCTATGAAACGTATTTACAGAAGACAAAAAGAAGCCCTAAAACCTATAGCCTAAAGACAACAACAAACTCCACAACGTATGTACAAAAGGGTGGCATCTCTGTCCGGGATCTCCATCATCCTTGAGGAAAAGCAAGAGGCACAGTCACTCCAATCAGGCAGAGAGGGCTCTTCCATGTGCCCCCAGGCTGGCCCAGCAAGCGCAGCACAGGCTGGGGATGGCCACCAGAACCCAATGCACCGGGTCCCACATCCCTGAGCAGGGACCACCCAGCCCAGTCCCAGCCTGGCAGCAGGGGACCCGCTCTGCCTGTGGGGACCACATGCCTGTCCTGCTGCTGGTATTGCTCTTCATCCCAAGATCATGGCCTCTTCCTCATCTTTCTCATCAATGTCCATGTCCTCAAGGTACTCTTCCATTTCCATGTCCATCTCCTCTTCCACATCTACCTCCATCTCTTCTTCACCAGTCTCTTCTCCATCCACTTCCATCTCCTCCTCTGTATCCATCTGCATGTCCACCTCCATCTCTTCCTCTCCACTCTCTTCTCCATCCACTTCCATCTCCTCCTCAGTATCAATCTCCATGTCCACCTCCATCTCTTCGTCTCCACTCTCTTCCCCATCCACTTCCATCTCCTCCTCGGTATCAATCTCCATGTCCACCTCCATCTCTTCGTCTCCACTCTCTTCCCCATCCACTTCCATGTCCTCCTCTCTATCAGCCTGCATGTCCACCTCCATCTCGTCCTCTCTGTCTGTGACAGCCTGCAGAGATAGCAACACCTCAGAGTGGGGTCCCTGTCCCACCCCATCCCCACAGAACTCCAGCCCAGCCGGGCAGCTGGGGGGTGTCCACCTCCATGGAATGGCACCGTACCTTCCTCAGGACAAATGTGAGCATCCTGCAGGGACGGATGACAAAATCCAGGCAACAGAGAGCTTTCAGGACTGATGGGAGTATCAGGGCGCAGGTGACGAGAAGAGTGACAGGGAACATGGTGAAGGGTGAGCTGGCACGAGGGCTGGCACAGGGTGGGCTGACACAAGGGCCAGTGGTTGTGTTGTGCTCTTTGCTGGACGCTGGAAGTTCCTGCTGGAACATCACATCTGTGACATCACAGTGGATCTAAAGAGCATCTTGTTCCGAGCTGAGCAATCTTCCCCAGCCCATGCTGCTCACAGCCCTGTTGCCAAGGATGGGGCATCCACAGCCTGGGCCAGTGCCTCAGCAGCCTCCGTGTAAAAGAGCAGCTCCCTCAGATCCAACTTCAGTCAGCCTCCTGCAGTTGAAAGCCATCCCCCCTTGTCCTGTTGCCACGGGCCCCGGCTGAACACTGTCCCCATCTTTCCTGTGGGACCCTTCCAGTCCTGCAGAGCTGCACTGAGGCCTCCCCAGTGTCTCCTCTTTCCAGGCTGAGCATCCCCAGCCCCACTTGGACAGCAGTCAGGTAGATCAGGGGGAGTCAAGGCTGAAGTCAAATAGCATCAGGAACTGAGAGGTGGAAGCTTTAGACCCAGGTTTGCCTCTATAATAACAGTGGAGGGGAAGATGGTGGGACACTGGCTCTGTTCTAACTGGTGAATATTTTCTTTTTTTTTTTTTTTTTCCTTCTTTTCTGTCATGCTGATGCAGGTGTTGCTGTTTGCAAGGAAGCTTGGCACAATGTCCATTATCTTCTCCATTTGTGAAACACCGAGCAGAGTCTGGGCAGGCTGATGATGCAGAGCAAAACCTGCAAATACACCGGTGATCCTGAGCCTGGAGGATGCAGCTAAACCCGGCCAAAAATAATTTCTGGAAAGTCAAGCCTGGTTTACATTTTCTTGAATTTGGCTATTCCTGAACCGGGGGAGGGGGCTTTCTGGGGAGGGGGTACCACAGGGGTTCCCCCCCCCCATTTTTGGGGGGTCTCCCATGGTGCCCCCTCCCCAAAAAGCTCCGCGGGCCCCCTGAAGTGGCTCCTGTTCCACCGGCTGGTGCCCCCTGATCCAGGACGGCCCCCGGTGAGTCTGGGGCGCTCTGGGGGGATTTTGGGGGGATTTTGGTGGCATTTATGGGCTTTGGGGGATTTTGTTGGGAGATTAGGGGGAATTATTGGATTTTGGAGAGAATTACTGGGTTTGTGGGGTTATGGGGATTTTGTGGGATTTGATGATTTTGGATTTTGGGGATTTTTTTAGGGTTTTGGGGTGGTTATTTTTTGGGGGGTTTATTGAAATTTTTGGGAGTTGGTTTTTTTTTTTTTTTTTTTAATTTTCGTGTGTTCCACTGGGATTTTGTGGGATTCTTTGGTGTTTAGGAGTTTTTAATTGGGATTTTTGGGGGATTTTGGGGGGGTTTTAGAGGAATTCTGGGGGGCTTTGGAGTTGTCCCAGGGTGTGGGGAAGGGCCGAGAGGCACCAAAATCTGCTTTAAACCCCTGAAAGTCCCAATAAACCCCATGAAATCGCAATTAAATTTCACAAATTCCCATTAGAACCCCCTCGAATCCCAATAAAAGCTCACAAAATCCCAATTAAACCCCACAAATCCCCCCCCCAAAATGTCTCCAAAACCACAAGAAGCCCCACAAAATCCTCACGAGACCCAAAGAAATCTTGGCAACACCCAAAACAACCCACAAGCCCCCCCCAAATCCCCACTAAAATTCCTAAAAAACCCAAATCCCCAAAGAATCCCACTAAATGCCCCCACAATTCCAATAAAATGCCTCCAAATCCCCTAAAAATCCCAATAAACCCCAGAAATAATTCCAGAGGATCCCACAAAATCCCCACAAAATCCCAGTAAAACCTTCCAAACTTCAAAAGAAAACACAAAAAATTTCAATTAACCCCCAAATACCCCCAGGAAAACAACTTCCCACTCAAAGCACCAATAAAGCCCCTCAAAATCCAAACTCCCCAAAATTCCCCAACTGCCTCCAAACCCAATAATTCTCCCCAAAAACCCCAACAATTCCCTGTAAACTCCCAACACAATTCCCAAAAGCCCAAAAAAAGCCCCAGATGCCCAAACCCCTCCCGAGCCCTCCCTGGTCCCTCCCGGTCCCGCCCAGGCCCGTCCGGGGCCACGGCCAAAACTACCCGGAGCGAACGCGGAGGTCCCGGAGCGACCCCGGAGCCGATCCCGGGCTCGGCCTCGGGCTCGGCCCCTTTGGGGGATTTTGGGCCGAACCGGGCAGGTTTAGGGTGGGCTTCAGATCCCTTGCAGGGATCCCGAGCCTTTTCGGGTGGATTTTCAGCCCCTGTGGCTGATTTGAGGCCGAATCTGGTGGGGTTTAGGGGGGATTTCAGACCCCTTTGGATGATTTTAGGCCCATGGGGGTGGGGCTGTGGCCCATTTGGGTGAGTTTAGGAAAAACGGGGCCCATATGGGTGAATCCTAATCCTGTGTGGGTGATTTTAGGTCCCTTTTTTGTGTATTTTGGGCCCATTTAAGTAGGGTTTTTTGCTTCTTTGGGCAATTTTAGTTTGAACCAAGCCTTTTTAGGGTGATTTTAGGTCTTCTTGTGTTGGTGTCAGGGACATTTTGGTGATTTTAGATACCTTTGGATGATTTTAGGCTGGACCAGATACTTTCAGGGTGGATTTTAGTCACATTTGAAAGATTTATGGGTGATGTTAAGCCATTTCTTGAGGGTTATAAAACACCTAGGGCAGTTTTAAGCCCCTTTGGTTGGATTTTAGAGCCCTTTGGATACTTTTAATCCCATTTGGTTGATGTCAGGCCGAACCATGTGGATGTAGGCTGCATTTGATGCCCTTTTGGGTGATTTTGGGTCAAACCGGGCTTTTTTAGGACAGTGCGTCCCCTTGGCCCCGGCCCTTTCCCTTCACGATTCCGCCCTTTCCTCGCTCCTTTCCCCTCACGGTTCCGCCCTTTCCTCGTTCCTTTCCCCTCACGGTTCCTCCCTTTCCTCGCTCCTTTCCCCTCACGGTTCTGCCCTTTCCTCGCTCCTTTCCCCTCACGGTTCAGGATCTGGGAGCGGGGGAGGTGGAGGAGGGCGGGAGGAAGAAGCGCAGCGGCAGCAGGGAGCAGCCGGAGGAGAGGAGGGAAGGAATCGCGTGGCCCTGGCGCTGCCTGAGCTCGCAGCACCCCGGGAGCATCGCCCCCATCCCGCAGGTGCCCGGGGAGGGGGAGCTCGGCCCAAATATCCTGGGGGGTGCCTGAGTTTGGGATTTTTTTGGGGGGATGTTTGGAGCTGGCAGGGCTCCAAAGCCGAGCCGAAGATCCAGGGATCAGATCCAGGCCCTGCTGCTGCTCCCTCGGGATCAGCCCCACTTTGGGTGTTGCTGTCAGGGCCAGCAGAAGCGGTGGCTGGAGCAGCGGGTGCTGACGGTGCCCCAAGCCCCGGGGCTGGAGGGGTCCCTGGGCTGGGGCTGGCAGGGAGCTGCTCCAGCCCGGAGTGCACTGCTGAGTGCTGTGCTCTGGGGCTGGGGCTCCCCGCACAGGGGACTGGACTGGTGTGCCACAGGAGACAGAGAAGCTGCAGCTTCAGCCTAACTTAGGTGGGTGCGTGGGCTGGGAAGAGTGGGGAGGCTCAAGGGGATTCACTGAGCTCATTCTCCTGCAAGGATGAGGAAAAGGGAGTGGGAACTCAGCAGTGAGGAGAGCTGAGGGCTGGAGAGCAGCTCTGAATGACACTAAAATCCCACTGGAGCTCTGAGACATTGCTGCTCCTCAGCCAGTGACAGGATGAGTCCCTAAGCCTGGGGCTCGGCCTTCCTCATGGTGAGGGGCACCAAGGAAGGCGACAGTGTGATGGAGACTGCCATGGGCTGGGAACTCCCTGGGGGACAAGAGGGAGCAGCTGGGAAGTAAAAGGCAGGTGGGGGAGAGAACAGTTCAGAGAAGGGCTGAGCTACAGCTTGAGCAAGCTGCAAAATGTCATTTGGGGTCATCCCAGATTGATTTCATTTCAGAAGTTATTGAACAAGTTTAATTTTTGGGTGGTGTCATGTTTGTCCTTGGAGGTGTACACTCTGCACACTTGAGCTGTGTTGCTGAAATGCTCCAGCAGGTCTGTGCTGCAGGTCACCCCATTTCTTCTTTGGCTGATTGCGGCCCGGTGCTGAGCTCCAGCAGAGCCCTGGCAGAGCCCAGAGCAGCCTCAGCACCCGCAGAGCCCGGCTGCAAGGAGAGAAACCAGAAAGCGCCCGTCAGCTGAAGGCTCCTGTCCCCTTGTCCCAGCCGCCCGCGGTGCCCAGGCCGTGCTGGCCGTGCCCAGAGCTGTGCCCAGAGCTGCCCATCCCTGCTGCCTTTGGGAGCAGAGCAGGAGGGCAGGACATGTGCCCAGCCTGCAGCCAGCCACGGCACATCCAGCCCTCAGCAGCTGCCCAGAGCAGGATGCTCCTGTGCTCGCTGCCATCTCCCCAAAGCTCTGATCCCACCATGCCAAGCAGACAAGACCCACATCACGCTGGAAGAAAAGCTGGTCCCAAACGATGTCCTCAGCCTTCTCCAAGGGCACGGCCCATCCACGCCACAGCTGCTCCCAAGCACTTCCCCATCCAGACTGGACCCCACCTGGAAAGCTTCCTCTAGAAAAACACACAACAAATGATTGAAAATAGATTACAGACAAAAAGGGGAACAAGAAAAAAGGTCCAAAATCTTATCTCTGTCAGAGGCTTGAGGAAGGCCCAACCCCTGCATGCCAGGGAAAAACCCACCCACAGGTGAGGGAAGCCCAGGCTTTTCTCCCTTCCCCCCTGCACTGCCCCCCAAAATAACGGTGATCCCAAGCAAACAGGGGCAGTGGAGCAGCCCAAGCCCTTCCTTGCCTGCAAAGCAAAGCAGCCCCTGCACAGGTTCTGGAGTCCCACCTCTGCTCCCACCATGGGGGTTTCTTTGTGTCGGGCTGGCTGCCCCAGCCCCAGCCCGGGGCACGGTGGGTGCTGGGGCTGTTGGCAGGGCCAGGAGCCCACTCCCATTTCATCAGCACCCCAGCCCATCCCCCCAGCCCTGCCAAAAGCAGCCTGGCAGCGGACTGAAGGATCAGCTGCATCCGCCCCAGCAAAGGGGGGAACCTTTGGTTCCTGGCCAGGCTGTGCAATGCCCAAATCTGGGAGCATCCCCCTGCGTGTGGACTCATCTGCACATTCCCTGTGCAGCCTGGCTTTGGAGAAGGTGCCAGAATCAAAGTCCATCATCCTCAGCTGCCGGTGACCAGGTGGAGGAAGAGGTTGTCATCCTTGATGTCATCCTCCGTGTCCCCAGCAGCAGCAGCCCCACCTGGTACAGCTTCTCCAGGGGCTCCTTCTCCTTCCCTGGGGTGAGCCCAGGTTCTCAGGGTTCTGCCCAGGGCCCCAGCTGTCAGGGAAACAGGACAAGCAAAACCAGCTCGGATGGTGGCCACCAGTGCTAGGCAGAGCAGCTGAGCTCCAGTACAAGGGCTGCGTGTTCCCATCTGATGACCCCTGGGCAGTGACACAGGCAGGACAAAATGTCTGGGTTCCTTTGCTTCTCATTGCCAAGGCATGTGTGGAGCTGTAACTTACCAGGGCCTTGCATCAAAGCGTGCCTGTGGCTCTCTCCCTTCTTCTAGGGCAGATCAATATCCTGCAGCCAGGGATCACAGAACAGCTCTTCTAAAGAGGGCCTGTCCCAGTCCAGCATGGATAAACACCGCCTGATCAGATCTTGGCACTCTGGGCAGAGAAACCAGAAACCGCCGGTCAGTTGGAGAAGGCTCCTGTTGGCTTTGCCCCACTATTCCCGTGCCCAGGCCATGCTGGATGTGCTCAGAGCTGGGCCTAAACGTCCCCATCAATTCCCTGTTTTGGAGGAGAGCAGGAGAGCAGGACATGTGCCACCTCCTCAGCAGCTGCCAGAGCGGGATGCTCACGAGCTGCTGCTGTCTCCCAGCACTGGTATTGCCCCCGTGGCCAGAGATGAGGATCCACCTTGAGAGAGCCGTTGTGGCAGCGAGAGTTGATGGTCCCAGCTGATGTTCTGGCTCCTCCTGAAAGGGTGCTCCCCGCAGACCATCTGGTGCAGCAGGATGCCCAGGGACCAGATGGTAGCTGGCTTGCCGTAGTACCAGCCAAATTGGGTCCATTCTGGTGGGCTGTATGACCGTGTTCCTATGGAATACAGATGGGGTTCATCAGGGGGACGCTGCTGCTCCCTGAGCCTGGCCCCAGCATCCCTGGGTGTGTGGGGGCTGCCCCAGTGGCACACGGGGTGACCGCTGCCCTCTCACCAGCACCTGGGACTTGTGTACAGATTCGGGGATGGAAAAGAAGCCACTGGTGCTGGAAGAGGGCAGCAGAAGTCCTGTCAAGGCCCGACCATGACGGGAAAAAACCCACTCATTGCTTGGGAAAACCATGCCCTCATCCTCCCTGCCTGCACTGCCCCAAAAACATTATGAATCCAAACCAAACCAGGTGAGTGGAGCAGTCCAAGCCCTTTGTCACCTGCACACCAAACCGGCTGGGACACAGGTTCCGGCCCCCCTCTCTGCTACCCCCACCCACGGGTGTTTTGTCAGGCTGGCTGCCCCAGCCCCAGCCCCAGTCCTGGGCAGAGTGGTGGGCAAAGGCTGCCAGCAGGGCTGGAAGCTGTCTCCCCACCCAGCCCTGCTCAAAAGCAACTCAGCTGAAATCTCAGTGCCATGAAGGGCAGCAAAAGGGAGAATCCCCGCTGCCACACCCAGCTTGGGCTGTGAGGTGTTGGGCCCTGAGATGACGGGACTGAGAGCACACCCCTGCGTGGGCTCACCTGCAAAACGAGTGTAGGCTGTGTCTTGCAGGTAGGTGCCGCAGCCAAAGTCAATCAGTTTGGCCTGCCCGGTGGCCAGGTCAACCAGGATGTTCTCTGGTTTGATGTCTCTGTGCAGGACCCCGCAGCTGGTGCAGTGCCGCACGGCCTCCAGCACCTGGCGGAACAGCTCCCGCGCCAACTCCTCAGACAGGAACCCCCGTTCCTGAATGAAATGGTGCAGGTCCTGGCACCTCTCCGGGCGTTCCAGCACCATCAAGACATCACTGGGGAGCTCCTTCCACTCCAGCAGCTGGACGACACCGGGGAAGCCAGTGGACACCTTGGCCAGCAGCACGACCTCCAGGGGTGCGCTGGTGCCGTCGGGCTGCGGGAGGAGCGCGATGCCGTCAGTGGGGCTGATGCCGTGCCGGGGGTCGGGAACCCCTCACCCGGCCCGGGATGCTCTGCGCCTTGCGCTGGCCCCACGCCTGCTCTCCCTCGAGGTGTCCTGGTGGCTTCCAGCCTGCCGGGCCTCGGCTCATCCCCGCCCAGCTTCTGCCGCTGGCCCCGCTCACTCACCAGCTCGCCCCAGTGCCGGACGCGGTTCCTTGGCACCCTTTTGATGGCCACCTGCAAGCCAAGAGCAGCAGCGGGCTGAGCTCGCCACCTGCCCTGCCCAGCCCCCTCCTCCCCCTCCTTCCCTCCTCCTCCACCTCCTCCTCCTCCTTCTTCCCCTCCTACCCCTCCTCCTCCCCCTCCTTCCCCTCCTCCTCCACCTCCTCCTCCTCCTCCTCCTCCGCCCCCTCCTCCTGTGCCCGCCGCCGGCCCCGCCGCTCACCGGGGCGCTGTCCGAGAGCTGCGTGGCCGCGAAGACGCTGCCGAAGCCGCCGCTGCCCAGCAGCGAACCCAGCCGGTACCGCTCCTGCAGGGCCTCCTCCTGCGCCTTCCCTGCGGGCGGGACGGGGCTGTCAGCGCTCGGCCCGGGGCCAGGAGCGGCCCCTGAGCACCCCCCGAGCGCCCCGGGCCGGCCCTCCCCAGGCGTTCTGTCCCTGGAACGGGACAGTGGCGGCTCAGGGCCGGCGGCCGCGGTGCCGAGCGGCAGAGCTCGGGCCGGGGAAGCCGCAGCGGGGGCGGCGGGAGCGGCCGCGCCGCGTGTGTCCTCCGCGGGGCCCGGGAGGAGCCGGGGCCGGGGCCGGGACTGGAGCCCACGTCGGGGCCGGGGCCGGGCTCGGGCCAGGCGGAGCCAGAGGGCGGCGGTGCCGCCCGAGCTCCAGGCACTGATGCCCGCCCAGCAGCGCCACCGCCAGCACGCCCAGAGCCAGGCGGAGGCGAGACCCCGGCGGGACGGCCGGGGACGGGGACGGGAACTGGGGCGGGGACGGGGCCGGTGACGGGCTGGGGACATGGCCCAGGCCAGCAGGGGAGAGGGAGACTGGGAGAGGAGGGGACACCGTGAAAGGGAGAGCAGGAGAGGGTGCGGGACTGCGGGAGAGGGAGAGGAGTGCGAGGGGGTCGATAGACTATCTGCTTTCGCTGCCGCTGCTGCTGCCGCTGCTGCTGCCACTGCTGCTGCCGCTGCAACTGAAGCTCCGGGGCCGTTTGTCCCCGTGTCCGTTTTTCCGTTGCCCGCTCGCCCCCGCGCCCAGCCCCCCGCTCCCCAGGGGCAGCCCCTGAGCCTGTCCAAACACGGGAACTTTGCCCTGTTCAGCCCAGACCCAGAGTCTGGACTCCTGCACAGGGGCATAGGTATCACCTTGAGCGCTGCTGTGCCTTGTCCCCGCTGAGGATCAAACCCTATCGGAGCACATTCCCTGAATGCAGAATTTGTACCTTACCCAGGCACTGCACTTACCTCTCCAGCAATGATTAAAAAAAACAAAAAAACCCCAAAAAAAAACCCAAAAGAAAACAAAAAAAAAAACCAACCAAAAAAACCAAAAAAAAAAAAACCCAAAAAAACCCCAAAAAAAAACAAAACGAAAATGGGGAAGGCAAACTGTGAAACTGTGTGTAGCTCATGGTATTTTACAGGGTCTAAAATTCGCCAAGTAATGAATCTTAGAGATGAGATCTATTTGGATTAAGGGGATGGAGCAGTAGTTCAAGATGGAAAAGAGGAGCATAAAAAAAACAGAGAAAAACATCTTCAGTTGTTTCTTGCCATTTTCATTTCATTTCTTAAAAGCTGTTTCAGTTTTCCCAGAATCTTCTCCACACTCCTGTTTGCTCTTTCCAAGAACCTTTCCTGGAGAACAAGGTGCAGCTTCTGTCACAAGATGTGCCACCAGCTGCAGTTTCTCTTGGCTTTCCACAACGTGTGTGCAGCTCAACTCTTGCAGCATAGCAGGGCAAATGTTTGAAGGATTTGACAGCTTGTTCTTTCTTTTCCTTGTGGGCTGGGCAGTTGTGCCATTGGTAAGGTTTTCATTGTTACTGTTTTACCCTAAGAAACCATGAGGGGGTACCAGGAATTGTCAGGGAATGCAAGCCGGACTGAATGCAGAGAAAGAATCTGCAGAGCCTGCAGCCAGAAATGGAGAGCTGTGTGATAATCATTGCAACATCCCCATGGGCATCTTGAAAGTGATCTAGAAGATGAAAATGCTCTGACAGAGGGCATTTGTTTCTGAGTTCAGTGTAGAGGATTCCACATCTAGTGCATTGGTTCATAAATCAAGAGTTCAGTCAGTTCATGGAAAGCACCAGAACAAGCACTAGGACTGGGACACACTGGGAGCCACTGGAAATGTGCTGGGGGTAACTGGGACCACGCTGGGGGCAACTGGGGACAAGGGTGAGTAACTGGGGCCCTGCTGGGAGAGACTGGGATCATACAGGACTCATACAGGGATCGTACTGGGAGTGACTGGGACTAATTTAGGGGCAACTGGGAGAACTGGGAAAACACTGGATGGCACTGGGAACAACGGGGACAGCGCTGGGGGCAAATTGTATCATAATGGGGAGTGACTGGCAGCAACTGGGCTCCTGCTGGGAGCAGCCCCTGGCAGCCCCGGGAGCCCTGCACCCCTTTCCTGGCCATGCCGGCCCTCCAGGCCCCAGAGCCCCCTTTTCCTTCACCCAGAGACCCCCTGGACCCCTATTCCTGCCTTTCCTAGCGCCCAGCCCCTCCTTTCCTCAACACCGAGGACATCTGAGACCCCTATTCCCAGCCAGCCTGGGTTTTCCCACCTTTTGCTGGGAATGGGGACACCGGGGACCCTTGCAGTCCTCTTTGCTGATGATAGTGACACAATTAAGCTCGCCCAAACTCCTCCTGGATCTCCCCTAAGCCCCCAGTGGGGATTCCTGGGAGTTCCCCTGTGTTTACCCTTTCCCAGGACTTTGGGGGTCCCCCTGACCTGTCCGTGCACCCCCAGATTTCTTCCACAGCCCCCTGTGATGGTGGGGGTGGGGGCCGAGTGCTGGTGCCCCCCTGCCTGCAGCAGATCCAACGGTGAGGGGAGTTTGGGGGGGTCCCTGAGCACTTGGGGTCCCCTGGGTTTTGGGGTGACCCCCGGGCCCCCCAGGATCTCCCTGAACACGCTGACGCTGCCCGTGCGCAGTGAGAAGGTTCATACCCGGCACGGGGTCCCAGCTCAGTCACCGGCATCGCCCAGGAACCCCCAAACCCTCCTGGGACCCCCAAACCCCCCGGGACACCTCGACCTCCCCGGGACCCCAAAACCATCCCTGGGCCGTCCAAAAACTCCCCAAGACCGCAAAAACCCCACACAGACACCCCCCAAAACCCTCCCAGGACATCAAAATTCCCACAAGACCTCCCAGCACGCCCCAGACCCCCCTGAGAAGGTTCGGTCCTGGCAGGGGTTCCCCATCTCTGTCACCAGCAGGTACCCCAAACCAGCCTTGGGTTCCCACTGGGATTGCCCAATCCCCCCCTTTGGGAATCCCTAAAACCCCCCTGGGAATCCCCCCAAAATCCACCAGGACCCGAAAAACCCTGGATATAGACAAAACCCCCCCAGGAATTCTTCAGGGAAGTTTATACTCAGCACGGGGTCCCCATCACCATCATCGGCATCACCCGGGTACCCCCAGATCCTCTCGGGACTCCCAAACCCTCCTGGGACCCCCAAACCCTCCCAGGTACCCCTAAATCCTCCCAGGACTCCCAACCCTCCCCGGGCTCCGCTGCCGGAATCAGCAGGAGTGGTGTTCGCCTCTTCAGGGGAGTTAGAGTGGGACCCGACCAGAGCGGGGGCCCTTAAACCCCAAAAATCCACCCTGGGGGGCAAAACATCCCCTACAGCGGCTTGGAGTGAGTCCCCCAGAAAAATGTCACTTAAAGCCATCATGATCACCCCTGAAAAGGGGCTTGTGGGGCTGTGGCCCCACAAACACCTGAAAATGGGGAGGAAAAAACACCCTTGAAATGGTGAGGTCCCCCCAAAAATCCTTAAAAAGAGAAAAACTCCTCTTCAGAGGGGCCTGAAGACCCTTCAGGGCCCTCGAGGAGGGACAAGATCCCCTCCTCTGCTGGGGCCTCTCTGAGCCGGGAGCTCTCCCGTTGGCTGCCCTCGGGGGAGCCCCGAACGACGGCGGCTCCTGGGCTGAGCCCCCCTCAGCCGGGGCTGCGGAGGGAACTGGGGGGCCTGGGACGGGGCCTGGGGGTCCTGGGGTGACCTGGGGGAGCCTCAGTGGGTCCCACCTCCCCCTGTGCCCCCTCTCCCACCCCCTTCCAATTGTTCCCCCCAAACCTCCGCTTCCCCAGCTGGGTTTGGGGTGCTGCTACCAACACCCTGACCCACAGGGTGTCAGGTCGTGTTCTGACTCTGTCAGCAGTTTGGTTTTTTTGTTTGTTTGTATTATTGCAGTTATCTTTTAAGTTTTTCTAGTAAAGAACTGTTATTCCTATTCCCATATCTTTGCCTGAGAGCCTTTTACTTTCAAAATTATAATAATTTGGAGGGAGGGGGTTTACATTTTCCATTTCCAGGAAGGCTCCTGCCTTCCTTAGCAGACACCTGTCTTTTCAAACCAAGACAGATTTTGGTGCCCAACCTGCAGCCCGAGGGCATCGAGAGGAAAAGGGAATAACAGTTCTTGAGGAACCTAATTTTTGTGTGCTGCTATAGAAACCTCGTTAAGCGACACCATGCGGTCCAGCTTACCCTGGTTTGGGTAGCAGCACATGGTTGTGGCTGTACCAGCGCCCCCACCGACCTCCAGCCCTGGGAACCTGGAGCAAGCGGAAACCACAACTTTGCAAATGCAACCTGTGCCTTTAGCAAATGGAAAGAGAACTGGGGTGTGAAAAATAAAGCTTGTTTATTTTCAGAAAAACAGCAAAGAAAACACAGAACACATTTACATTGTAAGAATATTTGTAACAACAACTATCTATGGAACGTATATACCCAAGAACATATCTAACAAAAGTCTATGAAACGTATTTACAGAAGCCAAAAAGAAGCCCCAAAACCTATAGCCTAAAGACAACAACAAACTCCACAACGTATGTACAAAAGGGTGGCATCTCTGTCCGGGATCTCCATCGGTCCTTGAGGAAAAGCAAGAGGCACAGTCACTCCAATCAGGCAGAGAGGGCTCTTCCATGTGCCCCCAGGCTGGCCCAGCAAGCGCAGCACAGGCTGGGGATGGCCACCAGAACCCAATGCACCGGGTCCCACATCCCTGAGCAGGGACCACCCAGCCCAGTCCCAGCCTGGCAGCAGGGGACCCGCTCTGCCTGTGGGGACCACATGCCTGTCCTGCTGCTGGTATTGCTCTTCATCCCAAGATCATGGCCTCTTCCTCATCTTTCTCATCAATGTCCATGTCCTCAAGGTACTCTTCCATTTCCACGTCCATCTCCTCTTCCACATCTACCTCCATCTCTTCTTCACCACTCTCTTCTCCATCCACTTCCATCTCCTCCTCTGTATCCATCTGCATGTCCACCTCCATCTCTTCCTCTCCACTCTCTTCTCCATCCACTTCCATCTCCTCCTCAGTATCAATCTCCATGTCCACCTCCATCTCTTCCTCTCCACTCTCTTCTCCATCCACTTCCATGTCCTCCTCAGTATCAATCTCCATGTCCACCTCCATCTCTTCGTCTCCACTCTCTTCCCCATCCACTTCCATCTCCTCCTCGGTATCAATCTCCATGTCCACTTCCATCTCTTCGTCTCCACTCTATTCCCCATCCACTTCCATGTCCTCCTCTCTATCAGCCTGCATGTCCACCTCCATCTCGTCCTCTCTCTCGGTGACAGCCTGCAGAGGTAGCAACACCTCAGAGTGGGGTCCCTGTCCCACCCCATCCCCACAGAATTCCAGCCCAGCCGGGCAGCTGGGGGGTGTCCACCTCCATGGAATGGCACCGTACCTTCCTCAGGACAAATGTGAGCATCCTGCAGGGACGGATGACAAAATCCAGGCAACAGAGAGCTTTCAGGACTGATGGGAGCATCAGGGCGCAGGTGACCCGAAGGGTGACAGGGAACATGGTGAAGGGTGAGCTGGCACGAGGGCTGGCACAGGGTGGGCTGACACAAGGGCCAGTGGTTGTGTTGTGCTCTTTGCTGGACGCTGGAGGTTCCATCTGGAACATCACATCTGTGACATCACAGTGGATCTAAAGAGCATCTTGTTCCGAGCTGAGCAATCTTCCCCAGCCCATGCTGCTCACAGCCCTGTTGCCAAGGATGGGGCATCCACAGCCTGGGCCAGTGCCTCAGCAGCCTCCGTGTAAAAGAGCAGCTTCCTCAGATCCAACTTCAGTCAGCCTCCTGCAGTTGAAAGCCATCCCCCCTTGTCCTGTTGCCACAGGCCCGGCTGAACACTGTCCCCATCTTTCCTGTGGGACCCTTCCAGTCCCGCAGAGCTGCAGTGAGGCCTCCCCAGTGTCTCCTCTTTCCAGGCTGAGCATCCCCAGCCCCACTTGGACGGCAGTCAGGTAGATCAGGGGGAGTCAAGGCTGAAGTCAAATAGCATCAGGAACTGAGAGGTGGAAGCTTTAGGCCCAGGTTTGCCTCTATAATAACAGTGGAGGGGAAGATGGTGGGACACTGGCTCTGTTCTAACCGGTGAATATTTCCTTTTTTTTTTTTTTTTCCTTCTTTTCTGTCATGCTGATGCAGGTGTTGCTGTTTGCAAGGAAGCTTGGCACATTATCCATTGTCTTCTCCATTTGTGAAACACCGAGCAGAGTCTGGGCAGGCTGATGATGCAGAGCAAAACCTGCAAATACACCGGTGATCCTGAGCCTGGAGGATGCAGCTAAACCCGGCCAAAAATAATTTCTGGAAAGTCAAGCCTGGTTTACATTTTCTTGAGTTTGGCTATGCCAACTTCACCAGTCATTCATAAAAAAGCAAACATAAAGCTCAAACCAAAACAGACAAAAACCCAAACAAACAAACCCACGCAAACCAATCAAACAAATAGATAAAAAAACCTAATAAAACCAAAGAGAATGAGGAGTTAGTATTAGTTGTGAGGATATCACAACAGGCAAATGGCTGCTTCTCACAGGATCACCATGAAAAGACACATATAACAGCTGCTCCAAGATATAGCCAACAGGAGAACTGTAAAAGTGATACATGGCCACTTTGGGGGCAGCTCCACATTAAGGTGAAGGATGAGCACACAGTGGTACAGATCCAGCATTCCTCACCCTCCAGGCTGCTGTGTGCTCCTGATGATGCAACTGAGAGCTTGGATAGCAGCAATGACAAACCTGCCTCTGGAATCAAAGTAGCCCCTCCTTTCTCCCCTGAACAATCAGCAAATTTCTTGGTTCACTGATGCCTCTGCCAAACGAGAGGGGAAGGTGTGGAGATACAGGGCAGCAGCCCCCCACATTTCCTCTGGTGAACTAGTTATTACTGGGGGAGAAAGCAGTGCTCAGGCCGGGGAGCTGATAGCAGTTTGGAGTGTTTCCCAGCGTGTGGCACAGAATACCTCTCTTGTCTGTATCTACTCTGACTCCTCTGCTGTGCACCAAATGATCCCAACAATCCAGCACATTACCCTGGCCAACCTGTTCTGCTGGACCTCCCTTACTCTAGGGCTAGTACCACTTGTGCTAACACCCCCTCTGAATAAATATGCATGTGAAGCCTCTGGTGCTCTAGGGAAAGAGCATCGCATCAATACATGCTGGATAATTCCATCATTCTAACTTTTCTGCCTCTCGGGGGCAGGATTCTGTTGTGTTTACTTTTACGGAAGAACTCTGAGGGACATGAAGACCACCTAAACCATGATAAAACTGGTGATACTTTTCTGCATCCTGCCACAACCCCATGGCCAGAAACCAGCTGAGTGGTCTGAAATAATTGTGGTAGCATGCAGAAAAAAAGTAAAAGGATCTTTTGAAGCACAAAAAGGTTTGTACGCACCCAAGCGTACAGGACTGGCACAATTTCACATTAACACAAACTCTAGAAGAATTTTGGCTTTGGTCTAAAAATACTGAACGGCTTTTTTTTTTTTTTTTTAAGTTTAAAGTATTGATTTAAATCCTGGGGAGAACTTGATGTTAATGTTGTGACACCTACCACCCAACCACCGGTTACGCTTGGCCTGAAAAGTTTTGAAAGTGGACCATACATAATCAGGAAAACAGGTCAACAACAAATATTCTTTAATCCAGCATGGTCTCTCAAACAAGTCAAATTGCTGATGCAAAAAAATGTCTCAGAAATTCAGCCAGCTTGTTCACCTTTTTTGTAAACTTCTTTTCAGGACTGGACGACCTGGTTGCGACAGCAGAACCCTTCTAAAAGACGGATGCTAAGAGACATAACCGGTGCTGTGGGAACAGGATTGGGAATTCTAAATAGCATTGATTCAGAAGTATTAATGAATACATTGGCTGCCACCACTAGAGATTTGACCAAATTCCAACAACCACTGCAGTCGTCCTTATTGGCCTTGGGAAGACATCAGTGCTTGCTATCAAACATATTACCAAGTTGGGAGGAAGCAAGCGTAAATGATCACAAATTGGTAATTGATGCACTCGGTGCCACACAAAAGAACCATTCTTTAGCTCTCAGCTGTATCCAGGCTCAATTAGGGATGCAGTCGGTTGCTGCCTCGATTATAAGAGAAGGTGAAGAAGGCACTTTTCCTACTGAGATTCGGAAAATAGTTTGGGACAGTGCCGCTGATTTTGAAAAGGAATTCCAATCCCGGTGGAACCTAGTGAACTTTACCTATGACCCCATCACAAACATAGCCACAGCTTTGGTGTTAACCGTACGTGATGCCTCAAGTGCATTTGGTATTCCCCATCATTGCACTAGGACTGGGACACATATGGAGCCACTGGGAATGTGCTGGGGGCAACTGGGACCACGCTGGGGGCAACTGGGGACAAGGGTGAGTGACTGGGGCCCTGCTGGCAGAGACTGGGATCATACTGGACTCATACTGGGATCTTACTGGGAGTGACTGGGACTATTCTGGGGGCAAGTGGGAGAACTGGGAACACACTGGATGGCACTGGGAACAACGGGAACAGTGCTGGGGGCAAATTGTATCATAATGGGGAGTGACTGGGAACAACTGGGCTCCTGCTGGGAGCAGCCCCTGGCGGCCCCGGGAGCCCCGCACCCCTTTCCCGGCCATGCCACCCCTCCAGCCCCAGCACCCCCCATTGCCGGGGTGCCGGCACTGCCAGGGGTCCCCCCCTCTCAGGGTCCCCGCTGGGGCTTCTGGGGCTCTCCTCTCTCTGGGCTCCCGCTCAGGGCAGCCACGGCTCTTCCGGGGCTCCCCAAAACCGGTGTCCCCCCGACGGGGCTCTGCTGCCCTCACCGCCCTCCAGGACCCCCCAAAAACACCTCCCGGGGACCCCCCGATGTCCCCCAGAGGACCAGCTGCGGTTCGCCTTTGGAACCCTGCCAGCTCCAAACATCCCCCCAAAAAATTCCCATACCCAGGGAGCCCCGGGATATTTGGGCCGAGCTCCCCCTCCCCGGGCACCTGCGGGATGGGGGCGATGCTCCCGGGGTGCTGCGAGCTCAAGCAGCGCCAGGGCCACGCGATTCCTTCTCTCCTCTCCTCCGGCTGCTCCCTGCTGCCGCTGCGCCTCTTCCTCCCTCCCTCCTCCTCCTCCCCCGCTCGGGGATCCTGAACCATGAGGGGAAAGGAGCGAGGAAAGGGCGGAACCGTGAGGGGAAAGGAGCGAGGAAAGGGCGGAACCGTGAGGGGAAAGGGCCGGGGCCAAGGGGACGCACTGTCCTAAAAAAGCCCGGTTTGACCCAAAATCACCCAAAAGGGCATCAAATGCAGCCTACATCCACATGGTTCGGCCTGACACCAACCAAATGGGATTAAAAGTATCCAGAGGGCTCTAAAATCCAACCAAAGGGGCTTAAAACTGCCCCAAGTGTTTTATAGCCCTCAAGAAATGGCTTAAGATCACCCGTAAATCTTTCAAATGTGACTAAAATCCACCCTGAAAGTATCTGGTCCAGCCTAAAATCATCCAAAGGTATCTAAAATCACCAAAATGTCCCTGACACCAACACAAGAAGACCTAAAATCACCCTAAAAAGGCTTGGTTCAACCTAAAATTGCCCAAAGCAGCAAAAAACCCTACTTAAATGCACCCAAAATACACAAAAAAGGGACCTAAAATCACCCACACAGGATTAGGATTCACCCATATGGGCCCAGTTTTTCCTAAACTCACCCAAATGGGCCCCAGCCCCACCCACATGGGCCTAAAATCATCCAAAGGGGTCTGAAATCCCCCCTAAACCCCACCAGATTCGGCCTCAAATCAGCCACAGGGGCTGAAAATCCACCCAAAAAGGCTCGGGATCCCCGCAAGGGATCTGAAGCCCACCCTAAACCTGCCCGGTTTGGCCCAAAATCCCCCAAAGGCGCCGAGCCCGAGGCCGAGCCCGGGATCGGCTCCGGGGTCGCTCCGGGACCTCCGCGTTCGCTCCGGGCAGTTTTGGCCGCGGCCCCGGACGGGCCTGGGCGGGACCGGGAGGGACCAGGGAGGGCTCGGGAGGGGTTTGGGCATTTGGGGCTTTTTTGGGCTTTGGGGAATTGTGTTGGGAGTTTATGGGGAATTGTTGGGGTTTTTGGGGAGAATTATTGGGTTTGGAGGCAGTTGGGGGATTTTGGGGAGTTTGGTTTTGAGGGGTTTTATTGGTGCTTTGAGGGGGAAGTTGTTTTCCTGGGGGTATTTGGGAGTTGATTTTTTTTTGTGTTTTCTTTAGAAGTTTGGAAGGTTTTACTGGGATTTTGTGGGGATTTTGTGGGATCCTCTGGAATTATTTCTGGGTTTTATTGGGATTTTTAGGGGATTTGGAGGCATTTTATTGGAATTGTGGGGGCATTTAGTGGGATTCTTTGGGGATTTGGGTTTTTTAGTTATTTTAGTGGGGATTTGGGGGGGCTTGTGGGTTGTTTTGGGTGTTGCCAAGATTTCTTTGGGTCTCGTGAGGATTTTGTGGGGCTTCTTGTGGTTTTGGAGACATTTTGGGGGGGGGATTTGTGGGGTTTAATTGGGATTTTGTGAGCTTTTTTTGGGATTCGAGGGTATTCTAATGGGAATTTGTGAAATTTAATTGCTATTTCATGGGGTTTATTGGGACTTTCAGGGGTTTAAAGGAGACTTTGGTGCCTCTCAGCCCTTCCCCACACCCTGGGACAACTCCAAAGCCCCCCAAAATTCCACTAAAACCCCCCAAAATCCCCCAAAAATCCCAATTGAAAACTCCTAAACACCAAAGAATCCCACAAAATCCCAGTGGAACCCAACAAAATTAAAAAAAAAAAAACCTCCCAAAAATTTCAATAAACCCCCCAAGAAATAACCACTCCAAAACGCTAAAAAATCCCCAAAATCCAAAATCATCAAATCCCACAAAACCCCCATAACCCCACAAACCCAGTAATTCTCTCCAAAATCCAATAATTCCCCCTAATCTCCCAACAAAATCCCCCAAAGCCCATAAATGCCGCCAAAATCCCCCCAAAATCCCCCCAGAGCGCCCCAGACTCACCGGGGGCAGTCCTGGATCAGGGGGCACCGGCCGGTGGAACAGAAGCCGCTTCAGGGGGCCCGCAGAGCTTTTTGGGGAGGGGGCACCATGGGAGACCCCCCAAAAACGGGGGAGGGGAACCCCTGTGGTACCCCCTCCCCAGAAAGCCCCCTCCCCCGGTTCAGGAATAGCCAAACTCAAGAAAATGTAAACCAGGCTTGACTTTCCAGAAATTATTTTTGGCCGGGTTTAGCTGCATCCTCCAGGCTCAGGATCACCGGTGTATTTGCAGGTTTTGCTCTGCATCATCAGCCTGCCCAGACTCTGCTCGGTGTTTCACAAATGGAGAAGACAATGGATAATGTGCCAAGCTTCTTTACAAACAGCAACACCTGCATCAGCATGACAGAAAAGAAAAAAAAAAAAAAAAAGAAAATATTCACCGGTTAGAACAGAGCCAGTGTCCCACCATCTTCCCCTCCACTGTTATTACAGAGGCAAACCTGGGCCTAAAGCTTCCACCTCTCAGTTCCTGATGCTGTTTGACTTCAGCCTTGACTCCCCCTGATCTACCTGACTGCCGTCCAAGTGGGGCTGGGGATGCTCAGCCTGGAAACAGGAGACACTGGGGAGGCCTCAGTGCAGCTCTGCAGGACTGGAAGGGTCCCACAGGAAAGACGGGGACAGTGTTCAGCTGGGCCCGTGGCAACAGGACAAGGGGGGATGGCTTTCAACTGCAGGAGGCTGATTGAAGTTGGATCTGAGGGAGCTGCTCTTTTACACGGAGGCTGCTGAGGCACTGGCCCAGGCTGTGGATGCCCCATCCTTGGCAACAGGGCTGTGAGCAGCATGGGCTGGGGAAGATTGCTCAGCTCGGAACAAGATGCTCTTTAGATCCACTGTGATGTCACAGATGTGATGTTCCAGCAGGAACTTCCAGCGTCCAGCAAAGAGCACAACACAACCACTGGCCCTTGTGTCAGCCCACCCTGTGCCAGCCCTCGTGCCAGCTCACCCTTCACCATGTTCCCTTTCACTCTTCTCGTCACCTGCGCCCTGATACTCCCATCAGTCCTGAAAGCTCTCTGTTGCCTGGATTTTGTCATCCGTCCCTGCAGGATGCTCACATTTGTCCTGAGGAAGGTACGGTGCCATTCCATGGAGGTGGACACCCCCCAGCTGCCCGGCTGGGCTGGAGTTCTGTGGGGATGGGGTGGGACAGGGACCCCACTCTGAGGTGTTGCTACCTCTGCAGGCTGTCACCGAGAGAGAGGACGAGATGGAGGTGGACATGCAGGCTGATAGAGAGGAGGACATGGAAGTGGATGGCGAAGAGAGTGGAGACAATGCGATGGAGGTGGACATGGAGATTGATACAGAGGAGGAGATGGAAGTGGATGGAGAAGTGAGTGGAGAGGAAGAGATGGAGGTGGACATGCAGATGGATACGGAGGAGGAGATGGAAGTGGATGGAGAGGAGACTGGTGAAGAAGAGATGGAGGTAGATGTGGAAGAGGAGATGGACGTGGAAATGGAAGAGTACCTTGAGGACATGGACATTGATGAGAAAGATGAGGAAGAGGCCATGATCTTGGGATGAAGAGCAATACCAGCAGCAGGACAGGCATGTGGTCCCCACAGGCAGAGCGGGTCCCCTGCTGCCAGGCTGGGACTGGGCTGGGTGGTCCCTGCTCAGGGATGTGGGACCCGGTGCATTGGGTTCTGGTGGCCATCCCCAGCCTGTGCTGCGCTTGCTGGGCCAGCCTGGGGGCACATGGAAGAGCCCTCTCTGCCTGATTGGAGTGACTGTGCCTCTTGCTTTTCCTCAAGGACCGATGGAGATCCCGGACAGAGACACCACCATTTTGTACATACGTTGTAGAGTTTGTTGTTGTCTTTAGGCCATAGGTTTCAGGGCTTCTTTTTGTCTTCTGTAAATACGTTTCATTGACTTTTGTTGGATATGCTGTTGTGGTTTGACATGGAAGTGAATTCTTTCAGGAAGTTGGGTCAAACCAATCAGTAGTCAAGTTTGGATATTGGCACCTTAAGTGGCCACTAAAGGTATGGATACACCTCTGAGAACACAGGGGGTTAAAAGCAGGAACTCCCAAGAGCTCGCTCTCTTTGGTTCCGGTCAGGGTGCAGTGCAGATCTCCCCTGCCCAGCCATGGGGCTGGGTGGGGGAGGGGAAGCCACGTGGCCTGGTCGAGGTGAGCCGAGGGGGCTGAAGGACTGGAACCGAGCCAGCTCTTGTGGACAGAAGGGTGGAGAGAAGTGGAGATGTCTTTGTCATCCCCCCCAGTGGGAAGAGGCAGAAAGTGCGGACAGCACCTGTAACTTTGTTGGCGCGGAGGAGAAGGAGGGGGGGGGCAATGCACCCAGCCTTGGCCTTGGGAATCGGCTGCTGGGCAGAGATATCAGCCGTCCAGGGAGTCTGAGCTTTTAACCCTTTCCTGAGAAATGAAGGCTTTGTAAAATATTACTCCTCCTTGATTTGAAGTAGAAGAGAGACAGTCTGGGATCCGAGATGATGGAAGAAGAAATTCTTGAGTTGGAAGGAGATGATGGAGTGGCTTGTGGCTGGACTTTTCTTGTTAGCCATAGACTGAACCAAATTCTCCTGACAGAAGCTGCACTTAGGGGGGTGGTTTGGTGAGCCAAGAGACCTGTTTCAGGGATTACCAGCAGAGGAGTAGAGAGAACAGAGGAGAGTTGAAAAAGGTGGGGAGAAGCACTCTGTCTTCAAGGAAGAAGAAGAGGAGAAGAAGACCTCTGTTCTTGGACCCTCAGCCCCAGGGGAAAATGGGGGGGACTGTAGTCCCGCGATGAGAAACTGAACTGTTGTCTCTTTTGGTCCATGGCAAAGCATCCTTAAAGGAGCCCTATGAGCAGTCTGTCCATGCACGGTGGTGAGAGCACTGTGACATGGAAAGGAGAGTGTCACCATGGCAGATTTTCTCTGGGCAGTTGCCATGTGTGACATGGAAACACAAGGGTGGCAATTGTGTTTCCTGGGGAGTCTGTGGCACAGGAGAGACTCCTGTCTCCCTTGAAAGATTGAGTATTTGATTATCTGAAGGGTGGCAACTTGATCAGGACCCGGGTGGTGTCTCACTGTGGTTCCATTTGGAAATTAGGTGGGAATTAGTTGGGAGGAGGAAGAGTGTTTTGGAAGGTCTTTGTCCAGGATTGAGTATCTGTGTTTTTATAGTAGTAGTAGTTTAATAAAGTTATTTTCTTTGTTATTAAGCTTGAGCCTGCTCTGCTCTGTTCCTGATCACATCTCACAGCAATTATTTTAAAAAGTGCATTTTCATGGGAGCGCTGGCATCGCGCCAGCGTCAAACCATGACATATGTTCTTAGGTATATACGTTCTATAGATTGTTGTTGTTACAAATATTCTTACAATGTAAATGTGTTCTGTGTTTTCATTGCTGTTTTTCTGAAAATAAACAAACTTTATTTTTCACACCCCAGTTCTCTTTCCATTTGCATCAGGCACAGGATCCCGAGAGGATCTGGGGGTACCCGGGTGATGCCGATGATGGTGATGGGGATCCCTTGCTGGGTATAAATTTCATGATGAATTCCTGGGGGGGTTTTGTCTATATCCAGGGTTTTTGGGGTCGCGGTGGATTTTTGGGGGTTCCCAGGGGGGTTTTCAGGATTCCCAAAGGGGGGGATTGGGCAATCCTAGGGGGAAGACAAGGCTTGTTTGGGGTACCTGCCGGTGACTGAGATGGGGACCCTCTGCCATGTAAGAACCTTCTCAGGGGCATCTGGGGGTGCTGGGAGGTCTTGTGGGAATTTTGATGTCCTGGGATAGTTTGGGGGGTGTCTGTGTGGGGTTTTTGTGGTCTTGGGGAGTTTTTGGAGGGCCCAGGGATGATTCTGGGGTCCCGGGGAGGTCTGGGTGTCCCAGGGGATGTGGGGGTTCCCGGGAGGGTTTGGGGGTTCCTGGGCAATGCCGGTGACAGAGCTGGGACCCCGTGCCGGGTATGAACCTTCTCACTGCGCACGGGCAGCGTCAGCGTGTTCAGGGAGATCCTGGGGGGCCCGTAGGTCACCCCAAAACCCAGGGGACCCCAAATGCTCAGGGACCCCCCCCAAACTCCTCTCCCCGCTGGATCTGCTGCAGGCAGGGGGACGCCAGCACTCGGCCCCCACCCCCACCATCACAGGGGGCTGTGGAAGAAATCTGGGGGTGCACGGACAGGTCGGGGGGACCCCCAAAGTCCTGGGAAAGGGGGAACACAGGGGAACTCCCAGGAATCCCCACTGGGGGCTAAGGGGAGATCCAGGAGGAGTTTGGGCGAGCTTAATTGTGTCACTATCATCAGGAAAGGGGACTCCAAGGGTCCCCGGTGTCCCCATTCCCTGCAAAAGGTGGGAAAACCCGGGCTGGCTGGGAATGGGGGTCCCAGGTGTCCTCGGTGTTGAGGAAAGGAGGGTCTGGGCGCTGGGAAAGGCAGGAATAGGGGTCCAGGGGGTCTCTGGGTGAAAGAAAAGGGGGCTCTGGGGGTTGGGAGAGGCGGCATGGCCGGGAAAGGGGTGCGGGGGTTGCCGGTGCCGGATAAGGGGGTGCGGGGTGGAATCCCGGCCGGGAATGGAGGTGCGGGGGGATGGTGGTGCCCGGGAATGGGGGTTCAGGGGCCCCTCGGTGCTCCGGAATGGGCGACCAAGGAGTCCCGGTGCCGGGGGTCCCCCTCACCTCTCGCTGCCCCCCCCCGGCGCCCCAGGAGTGCCCCCAGCCCCAGCGCTGGAGCCATCGCGCTGCTCCTCCTCACTCCCAGTACGATCCCAGTATGATCCCAGTAGAACTCGGTCACCCAGGAGCCGCTCCCAGTATGATCCCAGGACAGCCCAGGCACTGCCACTCCTGGCATCGCCCCCAGCCCTCTCTGCGTTCCGACCTGTCCCGGCTCCATCCCCGCCCCTCCCGCGGCTGCGGGGGCTTCGGGAACGGGGGAGGAGGAGGAGGGAGGGAGGAAGAGGCGCAGCGGCAGCAGGGAGCAGCCGGAGGAGAGGAGAGAAGGAATCGCGTGGCCCTGGCGCTGCCTGAGCTCGCAGCACCCCGAGAGCATCGCCCCCATCCCGCAGGTGCCCAGGGAGGGGGAGCTCGGCCCAAATATCCCGGGGCTCCCTGGGTTTGGGTTTTTTTGGGGGGATGTTTGGAGCTGGCAGGGCTCCAAAGCCGAGCCGCAGCTGGTCCTTGGGGGGACATCGGGGGGTCCCCGGGAGGTGTTTTCCGGGGGTCCTGGAGGGCGGTGAGGGCAGCAGAGCCCCGGCGGGGGGACACCGGTTTTGGGGAGCCCCGGAAGAGCCGTGGCTGCCCTGAGCGGGAGCCCAGAGAGAGGAGAGCCCCAGAAGCCCCAGCGGGGAACCCGAGAGGGGGGGACTCCTGGCAGTGCCGGCACCCCGGCAATGGGGGGTGCTGGGGCTGGAGGGGCGGCATGGCCGGGAAAGGGGTGCGGGGCTCCCGGGGCTGCCAGGGGCTGCTCCCAGCAGGAGCCCAGTTGCTGCCAGTCACTCCCCATTATGATACAATTTGCCCCAGCACAGTCCCTGTTGCTCCCACTTTCATCCAGTGTGTTCCCAGTTGCTCCCAGTCACACCCAGTATGGGGGATGATGTGCCTGGTGTGTTCCCAGTCAGTCTCAGACACTCCCAGTATTAGTCCAGTCCTTCCCAGTATGGTCTAGAGATGAGACCAGTGTGCTCCCAGTCACTCCCAGTATGAACCAGTTGTGCCTCACATGGTTCCAGTTGCTCCCTTTCACCCTCACTTTTGTTCCAGTCACTCCCAGTCTCTCCCAGTGTACCCCAGTTCCTTCCAGCATACTCCCAGTCACTCCCAGTTCCTTCCAGCATGATCCCATTTGTTCACAACCACTCCCAGTCAGCCTCAGTGTAGTTGCACTCACTGCCAATATGATCCCTGTCACCTCCAGCATGATCCCAGTTGATCCCAGGAGAAGCCCAGTTGTTTCCAGTCACCCCCAGCATGCACCCAGTGACTCCCAGTTCCTCCCACTTGCTCATAGCATGATCCCAGTTGCTCCCAGTTGCTCCCAGTCAAACTCAGAATGATCCCAGTCACTCCCAGTGTATCCTATTTGCGCCAGCATGGTCTCAATTGCCCGCTGCAGGCTCCTACTCTGTCCCAGTGTGATCCCAGTATGATCCCAATATGATCCCAGTCTCCCTCGGTGTGACCGCAGTCTGCCCCAGCATGGGCCCAGCTGCTCCCAGTATGATCCCAGTATAAAAATGTCACTCCCACTGCTGCCATTCCTGGGATCCCCCTGCCCTCTCTGCTTTCCCCCTTCCCGGATCTCCCGAGAGGAGCCCCAAGGGCTGGCAGTCCCCTGGCAGGGTCCCCAGCAAGGCCCAGTTTGGATGTGCAGCCCCCAGTTTTCCCAGTTTGCCTCTCCTTTTGCCCAGGCCGGGTTCCCCCCATCCCCAGCGGGTGGGAGCAGCCGAGAGCCCCGTGCTGCCCATCCCGACCTGTCCCGGCTCCATCCCCGCTCCTGCCGCGGGCTGTCAGGGCTGGGGGAACAGGGCACCAAGGGTGTCACTGCTCCTGGGGGAGAAGGAGGAGGGAGGGAAGAAGAGGGATGGAGGAGGAGAGCCAGAAGGGATGGAAGTAGGAGAAGGAGGTGGGCTTAGGGAGGAGGAGGAGGGATGGAAGAGGAGGAGTGGGACGAAGAGGAAGAGGAGGGACAAAGGAGGATCAGGAAAAGAAAAAGGAACCACGAGGTCGAGCCCTTCCTGAATTCACAGCCCCGCTGGGACCATCAGCCCCCATCCCATGGGTGACCAGGGATGGGGAGCTTGGCCCAGATATCCTGGGGGGGTCCCTGGGTTGGGTTTTTTGGGGGGATGTTTGGAGAATGAAGAACTGCAAAGCTGAGCGGAAAAGGCCCCTTGGGGGAAAATGGGGGGTCCAAGTTGCGGCTGACAGCAGAGGCAGCCTAGAGGAGCACAGCCCTGTGTCCCCCAGGAGCCCAAAGTGGGGAGCCCAGAGAGGGGGGAGTGCCGTCATTGGCGGGACCCTCAATAGCCTGGAGAGGGGCAGGGGGGACTCCTTGGAGCCCCTGCAGCCCAAAGCAGAGAGGGAGGGGAGAAGGGACCCCCGGAGCCCAAAAAGCCCTGGCATCCTGTGCCAGGAAGGCGGAGAGAGCTTCAGCCAGAGCGCGGAGCTGGTGGGCCATGAGCAGGTTCACCATGGGGAGAAGCCCTACAAGTGCTTGGAGTGTGGGAAGAGCTTCAGGCAGAGCTCCCACCTGATCCAGCACCAGATGATCCACACCGGGGAATGGCCCTACGAGTGTGGGGAGTGTGGGAAGGGCTTCAGCTGCAGCTCCCACCTCGTCACCCACAAAGGCATGCACACTGGGGAGAGGCCCTACGAGTGTCCCCAGTGTCAGAAGAGGTTTCAGACCAGCTGCAGCCTCCTCAGGCACCAGCGGATTCACACGGAGGAGAGGCCTTTCCGCTGCCCTAAGTGTGGGAAGGGCTTCAAACAAAAGTCCCACCTCGTCACCCACCAGCGCATCCACACTGGGGAGAGGCCCTACGAGTGTCCCCAGTGTAGGAAGAGCTTCTCCAGGAGCTCTACCTTGACCCAACACCAACGGAGGCACCGGTAAGGGAAACCCTGCAAATGCCTCAGCTGTGGGAAGAGCTTCGTGCCCTGCTCCAACTCCATCCCCCATGGGAGGACCCACTTTGGTCAGAGCCCTGGTGACCCACATTCCCAGTGATCCCTGCTGAGAAGACACCTGGAAGGTGGTCTCCACATCCTCCTGGATCCCCATAGGCACCTGGGTGAATACAGAGGCAGGAACACCCATCAGGACTCTGATCTAAACTGGAAATTCATTGGGAGGAAGTGATCTCTTGACTTCACACCCCAAAAAATTTCACCCACTCTGTCCAGTTATTTCTTCTGGTGGCATCAAGCAGTGCTGCATGATCTTGGAGGTCTTTTCCATTTCAATAATTTCTTTCCTCACCCTGTCTAAACAACCAAAACTGGGGTGAAAATAAAGAAATTGAGCAAAGAGATCTAAAGCTGCACCATTTACCAGGATTTGGGGGTGAATTTGGGGTTGGTTCAATAGAATATTTGGGAGGATTTGGGTGTTCTGAAGCTATCAAAGCCAGGGGACATGTCCACAATCTCATAGGTGAGCCGGCAAAAGGTGTCCACCTGAGCCCGCCTGTTCTCCAAGAATTCTAATTGTCTGTTCCAGTCCCTGGCCTGGGTCTCCCTATCCGGGATGTTCCCCCAAAGTGCCCAAATCACTGCTGAAGCACCCGAGCTGATCCTGGCTGTAAATGTTCCTGTCCACCAACCTCTCCTGGTCAGTGCCATGGGAGGTGGGAGTTTAGGGGCTCCTGGGGGGACTGGGAAGGGCTTCTGTCAATCCTGTGGGCATTTGTGGTGCTGGGAGGGGGCTTGGCAGGGTCTATGAGATTTGGGTCCCTGACAGGGCTGTGTGGCTTGCAGAGAATTTGGGTGGGTCCTGGGGGAGATGGAAACGGGTTTTGGTGGTTCTTGGGGTCATTTATCTTGCAGGGAGTAGTTGGGGGGGGGGGGGGGGTCCTGGCTGGGAGCTGTGGGGTGGTTGGAGGAGTCTGGGAGTGGCTGTGGGGCTGGGAGGGCGTTTTTGGGTGGTTGTGACTCCCCCAGACTCCCAAAGCTGCCACCAGACCCCACCCTCAAGATACTGCCAGAGCTCAGTGGCTCCATGTTGGGGTTCATCGTCCTGGCTCTGCAGAAGATATGGGGGGGTCCCCGGGGCCGTGTGTGTCCCCCCAGAGCGTGTGTGACACCCCCCATCCCATTGTCACCCCCTTGTCCCTCCCCACAGGGCTCCAGCCCCAGCTCCTGCTCCCCCAGAGGGAATTTGGGGAGGGGCAGGGGGGTGTGCAGCCCCCGCCGGGGGATGGCCCCGGCCCAGCCCCTTTGTTCAGCACCAAGCTGGGCTCGGGGCCGCAGGAGGAAGAGGCCAGTGGGAAGCAGATCCTGCAGCTGGGACAGTGCTGGGGGTCAGGGCAAGGGCCTGCCCTGCACACCTGGCTCAGGTGTGACCCTGCCCCGGCAAGGGAGCGGGACATTCCCATCCCCAGGGATCAGGGCTGGGAGCAGCACTTGGGGCACGGACATGGAAATACTGGGAGCGACTGGGAGCACACTGAGGGCATGAATTATTCCCCTGCCTCCACCTTCTCCGGCCGCCCTGCCAGCTGAGAAATGCTCGCTGGGCCTCGGCCTTGGCCAACAGCCCCTGGGCTCAGCTCCTTGGAGCTCATCACAAACACTGTCTGCTCCAGGCACTGCTGCTGCCCAACCAGCTCCTGGCTGCTTTAGGAGCAGCCCCGGGAAGTGTTTTTGTTCCCTCGGTGGCACAACATCCCTGTTCTCACCCTGCCAAAGAAAGCTGTGGATGCCAAGTGCGGCCAGGATGAAACATTGCTGGCACTGAAGCCCCTCTCTTGGGGCCCTACAGACAGCGCTCCAAAAGGAGCCCCTTGGAGCTCTCCTGGGCCAGCGACTCCCTCGGAGTGGGGCCTCTCCGAGCCGGGAACTCTCCCGTTTGCTGCACTCGGGGATCCCCAACAACGAGGAAGCCTGGGCCGATCCCCCCACTCCTCCAGGCTCAACCCTTCCCCCGCTGGGGAGATGCCAAAGCATCGGCAGGGAGCATTTCCCTGCCCTCAGGGGAATTTCTCACAGGTGCCTTGCACTGACTCTTTGTGTCTGTGTGCACACAGGAGTGCCTGTGCTCGGGAAATGTGGCAGAAATGCTGCTCTCTGAGGGATCTGAGTGTCTTGGATAGCTGAGCCAGTCAGGCCTGTCAGTAGGGTTAAATCACAAGGTCTAAGCTAAGTTAATTTGTGCTAAGAGTTGTTCTTTGCTAAGTTCTTAGGTTTAAAATATAAGCCAAGTTGAATATTGTTAAATGTTATTTCTCAGTTAAATTGCAAAGTCATAGGTTATAAGTTAGGTTAAATACTGTAAAGTGCTGTTCTTTTGCTAAATTGTGAAGTTGAAGGTGGAAGTTAAGGTTAAGGTATAAGTCAAGTTCTGTTAAGTTTGAGCTCTGTAAGCTCTTGGGCCTGCATTCCTTTTATCCTTGCCCTCATTTCCTTGTGTCTCACACTCACACAGGGACAGTTCTTGGTTCATTTCTGGTTTGATTGCCTGGATTCTGTTTGGTTTTGTTGTTGCTTTGTTTCCTTGGTGTGCCTGAAGTGTCCAGTCAGGAGCAGAGTGACTCTTGCCAAGGAACTTTGTGGTGCTGTTGCTCAATATTAAATCTGGTTTTTGCTGCTCCCTTGCTGGGGATTTTTTCAGCGCTCTCAAGCCCTCGTTGGCAACAGGGTGAAGGAGCCCTGGGCCAGGCTCTGGCCCTGGGGGACACGGGGACGCTGCTGGGGGGTCCCTGTCCCCTGTCCCGCCCCCCATGGCCCTGTGTCAGGCTCTGGGCTCGATCTCGTGGAACATCCTCTGGGGGAGGCTGCGGCACCAGGGGCGGGGGGACCTGGGGGGACAGGGGACCCCGCTGTGCACGAGCAGCGTTGGACTTCTCTGGGGGAACTGGGAGGGGGGGCTGGGGCAGAGTCACCTCCCCAGTGACCTCACACAGCCCCTGTGATGTCACACAGCCCCTGCGATGTCATACAACCTCCTGTGATGTCACACAGCCCCTGTGATGTCACAGAGACAACTCTGAGATGTCACCCTGTGATGTCAGACAGCTGCTCTGTGATGTCACAGAAGACTCTGACATGTCACCCTGCAATCTCACTGTTTGTTCTTTGATGTCACAGCCTGCTCTATGAAGTTACACAGCCACCCGGTGATGTCACAACCCACACTCTGATGTCACAGAGCCACCCTCCATGACAGCAGAATCTGCTCTATGGCCTCATACCTGACTCTATGATGTCACAGTCCACTCTCTGATGTCACAAAACCCTCCCTGTGATGTCATACTGCCACTCTGTGATGTCACAGCACACACTTTGACCTCACAGCCCGCTCTATGATGTCATACAGCCATGCCATGATGTCACAGCCTGCTCTGTGATGTCACACTGTCCCCTCTATCATGCCTTAGCTGCTTGATGACCTCACACAACAAACTCTGTGATGCCATAGCCCAATCTGTGACAGCAGCACCTCTGTGGCTGTGTCATGGAGGCACAGAGCAGCTGTGATGTCAGAGAGGGGCTGTGTGACAGCACAGCATGGGTTGTGTGAGGTCACAGATTGGGCTGTGACATCACAGAGCTTGTTGCATGAGGTCATCCTCACTAGGGGATCCTGCGGCCCGAGCACAGCATTCCTTTGCACTGCGCTGGCTGCCAAACGAGCCCACTTGGCCTCAAAAACCTCAAACTGCACAGAGTCAAAAAGAGCACGTGCCAAAGAACGGATGTCGGAAGGTGTCAGCATCTCAGCAAGGAGCATTCGGATCGTCCGCATAACTTCAGCAGACCTGACACCACGCAGGGCAACGGTGTCACGGATTTCTTTCACCATCTTAAACGATAAAGGCTGATGGGTGCTGTGAGTAACACCCCTAAGCACAGGGAAAGCCTGGGGACCCCCTGGCAAGGTCGCATCACCTGCCGTGTCCCGTCCCGTGGGCTCCACAGGGACAGCAGCAGCCGCCAGACTGCGGGGCAGCGCAGCATCACTTGACACCACGCTCCCCGCAGCATCAGCAGAGCCAGAGGAGCCTCCTCCGCGATCCTGCAGGCGCTGCGAGGAGGCAGAGTCGCGTATCTCCTCAGCCTTATCCAGGACCTCCTGCCAAAACCGCCCGCGGTCCCTCGGACGCACGGTCACCTGGCAGGCGGGGAGGGTCCACAAAGCCGACGGGGAGGGTCCGCGGCCACGGGAACCCACCGGCCTCCCGCCGGCCGCGTCAGCAGCCGCGCTCAAGGTAAACAGCCCCGCGCTCCGCCGCAGCCTCAGCCCCCGCGGCAGGCGGGGGAGCGGGGCCGAAGCAGCCGGCAGCTCGGCGGTGCCGCCCGCCGCAGCGCTGGCAGAGGGCACCGCGGCGGACACAGGCGCCGGCGCGGAACGCAGACCCGGCGCGGCGCCCCCCGCCCCCGGCGCGGGGCAGGGATGGGGCGCAGAGAGAGACGCGGTGTGCGGAGCCGCGGCACCGCGGGCCGACACGAGGGAGCCCGGCACGGCCCAAGGAGCGGCGGAGCCGTGCCGCGGAGCCGCGCAGCGGGCACCGCCCCCGCCGGGCGGAGCGGGGCGGGCTGCCCGCCTGCTGGGCCGGGGCCCGACGGAACAGCGGCCAGCGCCCCGGCTCCGGCGGCTCCCACTGTCGCCGCACGCCCAGCAGGCTGCGCAGGCTCGGGAACGGGAGACGCCGCTGCCCCGCAGGACGAGCCCGCGGTCGGAGCGGGCGAGCCCGCTCCCGCCGCCCCCAGGGCTATGTCGTGGAAACACCGCAGTTTGGACAAAGTGTTGTCACCGAATCAGACGCAGTCAGAGGCGGGGGCTGACCCACGGGCCCCTCTTCGCCCCCGAGCGCCGGGAAGGCACAAAGAGAGGGCGATTTTTCCCCCGGCTCACTACATCTGCGGCGCGGGGCGGGGCGAGGCGGCCGTGCCAGCTCCAGCGGCTCACTGCCTCGGGGAGAAGGGAAAGCGCCTGCATCCTGCATGAACTCAAATTCCCCGTCGTCCACGTCCGAGACGGACGGTCCCCCCAAAGAGCTCCGAGAGCTACCAAATTCAGACCCCGGCCAAGCCGCATCTAATATTTTCCACTGCACCAGCAATGGCCCGACGTCCACAGAGCAATCATCAAACAGAGCGTTCATGAGACTGACCCCCACTTGAGACCACATCTTTCGGGATAGCGCCTCCCTAGGGTTGGAAAAGAACCCCTGCTGCCTCGCCCACAAGAACAGCCTTTCAAAATCACTCCAGGAGACGGAATCACGTTTCCTCTCCAGGACATCCCTCCAGAGATCCAACATCAGAGATTCCATCCCGAAACCCATAGAGGTTTCCATCACTAACACAGCAGGCAAAACGCCAAAGAGGAGGGGGGGTGAGCACACTCTGACCCAATCTAAGCTGTAGTACGCTCCGGCGGCTCCCAGATGTCACCAGAGGACACCGGGAAAAAAAATGACGCACCACATCTTTGGTCACCATGAAGAGACGAATTTATTTCCTCTGGCTCCAATCATTTATAGTTCTCAAAAGGTGCCAGTGGATTGGAGGGAGAACATGCCAACTCTCCAACGACACTGGACAAACTACCAGTACAGCAAATTTCTCCGCCTCTATGAAAGAATGTAAAACAATAGGTTGTTTACAGAAAGTTGAGTGAGAAAGTTCTCTACAAGGATGAAAACTCAGAAGGCTTTAGAAAATCTTAAAAAATCAGGGTGACAGGTTATAGCTTTCCATCTTCCTAATACGGTACTTTGTAAAAGAAAATGGGTTTCTCCCTTTCCTCCTGACTTCAGATAAAATGTCTGTATTTCCCTAATGTGGCGACCACAGTGAAGTCAGTCCAGAGGGAGAAGCAAGGAGATCAGAAGTCCTTAATTCATTCTGGAGGGGTTAGAGACCTATTGAGTTGTGACACAGCTTTACGTATGAAGGGCTGCAAGCCAGCATTGGCCTTGGACAATCTCACACCCTCTGGGCCTTTCATACCACAGCTGAGTGAATACAACGCTCGCGTTGTGCAGAGCTCCAGCGAGGGGAATGAAACTGCCCCATTAAAGACTTCTTTCTCTGGAAAATGCTATTGTAGCTTGGCCAGAGCATTTTGTAGGTTCATATTGATTTTCCTTTGATTCCAAGGCTCCTGAGAAATAGCCCTCAACAAGCCCAAATCATGAAAGTTTAAATGCAACATTTTTTGTTTTGAATCAGGCAACATTTTTGGAACGGATTTCCGATTCTTATATTCTACATTTTAAAATGATCCCGTGATACAAAAACCTTGATTCAGTGTGCTGGACACCTGAGATGGCATTACTTCTGGCTGCTGCTTCACAGAGTAAGGGCCTCCTGTGGGAAACGTGTCCTGCCTGATGTCCAGGTATGGGAATTGCACAGCATCTCAAACTGTTTTTATGGGAATTGCACAGCATCTCAAACTGTTTAGGTAACTGCTGTTATCTTAAAAGCTGTGTGTACTGGATCCTGTTCATCCAGATGCAAAGCTGCATTCAGGTTTGCATTTCCAATGAGGAAAAAAAATTAAGACTGACACAAGGTGCTTTTTTTCCTCAAGTATTTTTTTTCTACCTTGCCAGCAAACCAAAAAATCAATGACTCCCTCAGCTCTAATTGACATTTCTGTGTTAAATGAAAATGGACCTTGATTCCAATTCAAATGGCAGCACTGGGTGATAAAGTAAGTATTTTGGAATTTTCAATGTATATAAAAGTTGATGCAGTAAAATGATTTTTGAGCCACTTGGAATTTTTTTTGGCTATATCTTAAATCAAACAACAGTTAATGTAAGACCCCTTAATCCCTAATTCTCAGTGCTGGTAACACAATAACACTTTTACTCAGTACTGTACTTTCTCTCCTTGGGGAACATGAAAGAAAAGTACTTTCAGAAGGAGCAGGATATTTTAGGATGTGTCCTAAAATGTAATTTCTTCCTTTCAGAGGGTGTGTAAGAACTTAATTTAACCTCCCATCGTGTCCCTCAGTGGAGGAGTGTTCTCTTGTGAGTGCACACTGGCTGTTGGAGCTGCCTCTGGACTCCCCTGTGCTGCCATGCGGGGCACATGCTCAGGGCAGCCGTGCTGAGGTGCCCCTGATGTGGGGTGAGGGGGGAGCAGGGGCTTGAGGAAACAGGTGGAGATTTAGATGGAAGAAGGGGGGAAGTTCATAAAATTTCATTGCCTGCCTTTCTCTATCCTTCCCATATCTCCTATCTCCATTGCACCTGGCACTCTCTCAGGATGAAGTAGTTGAGGAGAAATGTGGAGTCTGTGCCTTTTCCACTCACATAAATCAGTATTCATCTAAGCCAAGAACTGCTTTGAGGCAAGCAGAAGAAGAATCCATCTCTATTCCTTTTTGACACTGAGGTATTGAAAGGCCAGACAGAAAGAGTAATTTCTGAGAAATCCTGCATTTGGCAAGGTGAATTTTGGTGTGAAACAAAACTTTATGAGCAAGTAGGGGAAAGAAATCCTTTGAGAAATTTTATGAGGAGCAGAGAATATTGTACAAAAGAATCAGCATCTCATTACAAAATGTCACTCAGGAAACCTGCACTTAATCCTTCATATAGAGATCATTTTGTTAAATTAAGGACATATGTGGAGATTGTTGCTGGAGAGAGTTCAAAGAAGAGAAGGGATGTCTGTAATTTTGGGCTTCTGCTTAAATAGATGGTATTGTGTGGTTGATGTCTGAACTGGGATGACACAAGACAAATTAAATTTTAACTCATTAGTAAATTTTCCTTCTAACAAGCTACTTAGATGATCCAGAAATACATGATGCAGTAGCAGCTGCTAGGAGATGAAAATATTTCATTGTAGCAATACATGGTATAATGAAGGATGGGGAATGAATGCAGTAGTGCAATAAGGACAGAAGAAGATGGATGACACATAAATATTCACCCTCTGTGTTGAGTTTACACAGGACAGATGACGTCAGTAAACTGAAAACACTACTGAGACACATAGGTCATGAAATACTAATATTAGAGCCACTTGGGGAAAGAAAGTTGTCAGGGGGAAAGAAAGTTGTCAGAAGAATTTTCTGTTAGAAAATACAGTTAGTCAAAATCAGAAAGTTTCTTGGAGATATGTCATTTTCAGTGACATTTTCTACACTAAAATATCAACCAAAATTGTCTGCATTCTGACAGTGTCAAAGGCTGTGATGAGAAACCTTGCCAACTGACTTGCTTTGGCACCAAGATAATGACAACATGGTGGACACATATTCTATACCAAATGTAGAACAAGAAGTGTAAAAGTTCCTTGTTCCTCTGTCCTCTTTGACCCTCACTTCTGGTAATGGGCCCTGTGTATTCCTGGGCCCTGTCTGTTCAAAGTGGTATTTTTCTGTCCTGGAGAGATTTGGGTTCCATGTCTCTCCTCTTTGCTGAGTCTCCTCAGTTGCATGGACGGCATCACCATAGGATTTTTGCTGAGGTTCTTGGGGCACTGAAGGTGCTGCAGGGAGGCAGGGCACAGGGTAGTCTCAAAGGCGCAAATGTTTTCCTTTCAGAACCAATTATGGGGATTTTATCACTGATAATCATTGAAGTGTCCAAAGCAACATCTCTCTATATGTTTGAAATTAATGTTTAATGTTCTGACATTATAGAGAGGAAATGCTTTAGTGTTATTGACTATCAGGTGAAAAATATTCACTGATACTCATGGGAAATGTAAGGATCTTGTCTTTCCCTCTTGGGACTGAAACCAAGCCTGTCTGAATTCCTCAGAACAGAAATGCTGGCTTCTGACACATTTAGATGGAGAATGTAGCTAGGAAAGTGGTTTTAAAATTAATCTTGGCAATATTTTGCCATATGATGATCTTTATTGGCTGCTGTAAAGGTACGGTGAAGGGAACTCGAATATCAGGTACTGCTTTTTGGTTCCTGAAACGGTCTTAGCTTTTACTTGAGGATAGCTCTGTGGAAATTCAGAAGTGTTGCAGCTTCACCATTTGTTAACTAGAACAGAAACTCAAGGGGAGAATGAATTGCAAGAGAAACTGTTTTGAAAGCCCAAATAGCTGTTTTTTCACCACTCTGACCCCTTCCCCTGCTGAGCAGATTGATAGCCGAGATCCCAAGGTGCACTATTTCCACTCAAGCAGAGCCTCCTGAAGGTGTTAATGGCTGACAACGTTTTCGTGTGGAGCAAGGAGATGTCTCCTCCCTGTTAATTGCAATCGATGTACGATGTTTCTCTATCAAGCACTGAAATGCTTTAAAGAGAAATGTTTGATTCCTGGTTTAAAGAACTGTTTCAGCCATGACCTGGGAGGCAGAAGGTGTCTCAAGGAATGCTCTGGAGTGCTTTATGTAGGAGTCAGATAACGGGATTGCAGTGGCCCCGCTCAGGGAGGAGGTAGGGTGGATGTTTGCTGCTGTTTTAAAGGTGTGAACAGGCGATAAGGAGCAGCAGAAACACGGGGTTTACAGATCCATTGATTATGCGATCACTCCATTCAGCCAAGTAAAGGTTTTTTGTGATTTAGACAATTTACCTTTGAAAGGAAGAAAAAAAAAAGGTTGAAGAAGATACAGATGGGCACAAACACAGGAGATGAGCACTGATTTTAGGGTATGGGGAGAAGCAGAAGAAGGCAATTTGAAGGAAGATGAGGGAAGCTCTCAGGGTGTCAAGAGGCCCTTGAAAGGGACCCATCTGTCTGCAATTTCCTGCCCTCTCAGGTGGAAGGAGTGATTAATGACCAGGAAGGGATATGAGGGATGTGTAGAGAGCTGAGGGTCTTTTGTAGAAGTTTGTGAAGCTTTAAGTAGTCTGCTGAGTTTCTTGCAGCAGAGAAGCTGAGCCTTGGTTGTTGGTAAGCTTTGAGAAGCTGATGTTGAGCTATCTCAATTGAAAGAAAATCTGCTGTGGTCTGAAATGTTTTCTACCACTGAAGAACCAGTACTGGGGTAGAAATGTGTTCTAACCAGGTAGGAAGCTTTTCTCTTTGTGGGGCAATGTGAAGTGGAGAATGAGAGAAGACCTAGTAAAACTGGAGGAGGATAAGGCTGGAAAACTGTGTGCTGAGATGTTGATTGGAAAATATAGGGATGGGGCAGCAAATGGAAGTTGCTGTTGGAGAAGAATAATATGATTCTGTTAGAAAGCTAAGTTTTTGGGACATGGCCTAGAGAAATGAAAGAGCAGGCAGGGGGAAATGTGGGAGAAGGTGAGGTTTGTGCATTGGGGCAGTACAATCAAAATAATAGGTTTTAATAGTGGTTTAAGATCCAGGACTGGCTAAAAAGTCACTCTAGAAGAAAAAGAACATTTCACTCTTTTAGATGCAAATAGCTGGATTGATTTCATGCAAAGAGAGAAACATGATCTTTTTGAGAAAAAATGTTGGTTTTGTTTTATTGGGGATTTTGGACTTGCCTGATGTAGAAGCACTGGCTGGTAACAAGAGATGCAGACAGAGGATAAGAGCCAGGATAGAAGTAAAACAGCCTGATTATGTCATGGTAAAAGAGCTTGGTGGAGATGATGAGGAAACACATTGGCAGATATTAACACTGTTAGCTGAAATTTCATACTCAATGGGCAGAGATGCTGCTGGAGGGTGAAGTATCGATAAAAGAATTTACCTTTAATTTTCCACACTGACTTTCCCTGCATACACTGTACTATTTTTTCTCAGCATGTCTGAATGAGAGTCACCTTTCTTAGCCACTACCTGTGGAGGTTTGACATGAGCCAGCCAGTCAGTTGTGTCTGATGCATCTGGTTTAATCGTGTTTCAATGCTCAGAGTCAGAGCTATATGCACACGAGGCCCTCTTCAGAGACATGGGCAATTACACAAATTGGCGTGGAGACATTTTGCCAGAAGGAATGTATTTTGTTTACCTTCTTGAATTTGGCAGAGAATTGCCTTGCTACTTGAAGAGGTACAAGCTCTTACAGCAGGAGAGGTGCTGTCTCTGGGCTCAGAAAGAAGTGAAATACTTGGGGACAACAAAAGTCTGTAGACACAGCTTTTGTTTTCAAAAGGATGATGTAAAGAAAAAACAAAAGCTTTTAGGCCCTCCTGTATCTTTGTGATAAAAGTTAATATGGATGAGGCATCATCCTGTGCAGATTGGGGAAGGATTGGTGCATTTTTTTCCTTTTGAGCATGGAGACTTGGATCGAGCTCTCCTGTGGCTGGCGATGCAATCACAGCAGAATGTTTCCAGCCTGGCTTGGATTTGAGGCTCAGAGGTGCAGTGGGCTGTCACTGTTGAGCTAAGAGGAGCAATGTCATATCTCCTCTTGGTTTGCAGAAGGTTACCTGAAATACTTGTGTTTACCTTACCTTAGCTTACACTTTTAAAGTGTATTTTCTACTTCAGGATGAAGAGCTCTCAAGTGGACAGTTACTATAAGTGGGCTAATGTTTGCTACCTCTTTAAATTGGGTTAGTGTGAGATGTTTCACTTAAATCTTCAGATTTTTTTTTCCAGCTGAAGCTTTTGCATGTCTGCCCTGCAGCATCTTGCACAATGGCATTGCTTCTTTGTTGGGTTTTCCTTTTTTTTTTTTTTTTTTTTTTTTTAAGCTGGTGTTGGCAGCTGCTGGCAAAGGGGTGATTTTAAATGGGCTGATGTGTTATAAGAGGCATAAAGAGGCAACCTCTAGCACCTCATATCCTGCACTTACCATCTCAAGGGGGCTGGGAGTCTCTAGGATGACCAAGAATTACAACAGCACTTAGCAGTGACTGACTCCTCGCTTCTTTCAGAGGTAATTTCTCCCATTCCAATTGATTTTTTTTAATGTTTCTGCCCCTCCTTTCCCCCATTCATTCCAACTTCTTTAACTTGTGAAAATGAAACACAGCTTGACTTGCTTCTTGTGAAGATCTGCCAACACCCACATTAACCCACAAATACCTTCTTTCTAGCCAGCAATTTGGCAGGAGACCTTCTGTCTTCATAGTGCATAGTTCCTTCTGGAGAGTAGAACTTGCACTGCAGTTCATAGTTCTACTTGAAACATTTTCAAATGTGTGCCTTGAGGTCAAAAGGGTTTTTTGGGTTTCCTGCGTGATTTGCCGTGGGATGTGAAAGGAAATCTGCCCTCAGATCCTTTTGGATCCTTTTGGCAGTTTCACTGAGGGTGTGCTTGAGTCACTCTGGTTCTGAGTGAGATCTAGTCCCTGGTGTGTGTGCAGTGCAGGCAGAGAGGATGGCCACTGGTGTTGGTGAATGATGGGAGAGCATCCCCACTGCCCCCTGCCCACCTGCTGCACCAGCACTGCTGCTGCTGGTGCCACAGGACAAAGGATACCGCCAGCCTTTGTGTAAGGAAATGCCACAGTGCCTTCCCAGAAGGTGAAGGTGGTGGAGCTGTCACTCTAGCAGGGTTAAGGCATGGCAGTTGCGTGGGATGGTATCTTCTGCTGCATTCCTGCTGAGATACCAGGCTTTCCTTGTGACTCTCCTCAGGTTGGTTGCTGTCTTGTTCAAGGCGGGGCTTGGAACTTGTCCTGCCTTTTAATCCACTTCAGCATCCCCCTAACTTTCTAAATTAATTGGAAGTGTTCACTTTGGAATAGAAAACCAGTATTTTAAGGTATGTGGGAGAAGTGCTTATTCTCAGCTCAGCCTCATCAGAAACAAAATGTTCCAGCATTCCCATCCATTATGTAAAGGGTAAACATGAGGGGAACAATGTAGAAGTTTTGACAAGAATTTTCCAGTTGATGGTATCCACTGCCCCTGAGCAGTGCTTGCCCAGGTGTGTCTTTAAGCAGAACGTGGGTCTGTCCACACAGCCACAGCTACCTGCAACCTGCTTTTGACACAGGTTCCCTCCTGTTCCCTCACACAGAAGGTAAATTGTAGCCAGGGTGAGATATTTTTGCTAATTATAAAACATGAAATGATCTTAATCTATCTTCTCCCCAATGAACAATGCAATTGAATTATCATTAGAGTTGTACAGAACCTTTGCTAGCAATGGAGCCATTTGTATTAAATTCAGGCTTAGTTTTCTTATTCCATGAAGTCCCATCATTGTGTTGATTGTACTTTGAAGTCATAGCAGGCTTCCCTCTCCTGCTATTCACCTAATTTATTTCAGCCCCAACACACAGCTCCTAAATTCTTGTTAGAATTGTTTCTGAGCAAAAGGACTAAAACTCGGTGTGTCTTAAAGGAAAGACATGAGGCAGTTATGGTTCCCTTCATTTCCTCATATCTATCTGCTGCATCTAGAGAGCTATTGTCATGTGTGCACTACTGGGAAATAATAATACTAATAAAAAATAATAATTCTCCTAGGATTTGCTGTCAATAGAAACAATCTATAGAGAACTTAAACCTATAGAGTAAGTGATTAAAGTTTAGCAGCAGAACTGAAAAATACTTTCTGAATGCAGAAAGAAGCTAAAGAAGACAGACAGGATCTAGAGGGATCTGCTTGGTCTCTGAAGCCAGTATGAGCTAGAACGCTGCTGTGAAGGGGTGGGAACTTATGTGAGAACTTTGCCTCCTCATGGCTCTCCTGTCTTTCTCCTCTTTCCCCAGGAAACCATTTCTGGCTTGGGGACATGCAACAGTTGGAATTTTGTCCCTTCCTTAAGCAGGGCTGGAGGAGCAATTTAAGAGCTTAGAGAGAAGTTTGGGTGAACTCAGTGTGTGTAAAAGGATTTATAAAGCTGTGACTGTGACTCTGGGCACTGTGTGTGGATGATACTGAGTGTACAGTAGGTTGTTACTGCTGCCTTTATTCTTCCCAGATATCACAGATTTGACTGGCTTCAGAGAACTGACCTTCCCCAAAGGAAAAAAAATTATAAGTCTTGTAGGCACCCAATTTGAGACAGATCAGGGTCGGCACTGTACTTGGCCTCGTAGGAATTTTGCTTGTCTGGGTGAAGTGAGACAATTTCTTTCGACCTAGATGAGTGAAGAGCTACAGAATCCCAGGTTCAGCAAAGAAGCCTGGTTATTTAAATTTTTCTGTCTCTGTTAGTTTCCTCTCAGAGTGCCAAAGAGCTGGTAAAGTGTGATTAGTTTCCTTTCACTGATAAGAGCAGATTAACACTGGCTAAAATTGCACCCATTTTCTCTTGGTAAATGAACCATAAGACACACTGTCAAAAGAGAGCCTTCCATACTGACTGTGGTTAATATTTCAGAGCTTAAACTCAAGCATGAGAGAATCAGCCATAGATGCTGTACATTAGCTTGATTTCTATTCACTTGCAGCTCAAGAGTATTCTTCTCTTCCCTCATGCTAATTTCAGAGTTCTGTAGAGCAAGGGATTTGCATCTGATTTTGTACTCAGGGATGTATGTATTTTTTATTGGGGAAGCTGTACTGTAGGCAGAAGTGAGGCAGGATAGTTCATGTGCTTGTGGTTCTAAGCTGAGGCTCAGGAAATCTCAGCTCCCTCCTCTCCTGCAGAGTTCCTGTGCTTAGCAGAGAATCTCTGTGCCTCATGTCAACTCAGTTCCTTGAATCGTAGCGTGAGCGTGAAAATCCTTTCCTTGCTCCTCGTGGAATCCATCAGTTCTTGGGTTCTGCAGAGGTTGTGGTGCACTAAAATACCCTCTTAAGATCCAAAGTTAGATGGGGAAGATCTCCTGGGCCTCACAGGTTGAGCTGTGCAAATACAAATTACTGTGTTACGAGGGGTACCGCATGTACCAAGGCACACACCCCGTCTGGGTCTGCTGGTCTTCCTTTTTACCCCTCAGTATGTTTGTGCTCAGCACATTCATGTGGGGCAGTGAAGATCTGCTCTCTGTGAATCTCCAGACTGCTCCTTCTGAGATGCCAGGCAGAGGGTGACTTTAGTCTCATCTCTTGCTCCCTTGCTGTCTGTTTTCTGCACAGAGGCTCTCTGGCCAGATTGCTTGGGCGCTGTCCGTGAGTGCTGCTTCCTCTGCAGGGAACGTGCTTGGCTGGACGCAGTTTTCATTTGCTTTGTGTTCCACAGGGATGTTTTCTGCCTGATTCCGGCTCTCACTTTCCTGGAAGAAAACATTAAATTTCAGACCATGGCACCTCTGCTGTTAAAACCATATCCGTGTCTGACTGCCTGAGTCTCCCATTACTTTCTAGTCCTAAGGCATAAACCAGTGCAGCCAAGTAAACTACACAGTGCTTAAAAATGACTTGACCCTGTCTTTCATTCCTCTTGTCTGCTTCAAAGCAGCACTGCTTGGGATCCGGGATATCTGAGTAGCCTTTTTGGCTGACAAAGCCAGAAGTGAGAAAATACAGCAGGAATGTTATGGTTTTAGGACAGGCACTTGGGAATGTGGATTGTGACCAACTGTGCAGAGAATGTAGGGTAATGGTCTAGCCTAGGATGAGAAGTTGTAGGACAAATGCAAAAGCTCTGGTGTGCTAAAAACAAAAATAAGATGGTTGTATGCAGCCAAGGTAATAATTTTCCTAAGAGCTCTTGAAACAACTGAAATTGTTGACATTGCAATTATTCCAAATGATTTTATATAATAATAATTTTAATTATTCTCAGTATTTTTATTCTACTTGCAAATTCTGTTTTCTTGCTTTTTATTTTTTTTGTGTGAATTACAGAAGTTAATTTCTTTCTTAATTACCCAGTTCTCAAGCCCTGATGTAGATTTCTAACACTTTGAGGCATATTTAAGCAGATCTTTGTTTATGCATTTGGGGGAAAAACAAACAAGGAAATTTGGAAAATGGTTTTAACCCCAGCCGTCCTTTGGGAAAACATGCTGTTGATTGATAACCAAAATGCTAAGCAACTGTTGTTGCTAGAACTCTGGTGTTGTATTCATTCCAGAGGAGTGAGAGGAGATGGAAGCTGCTGTTCCCACTGTTTTGCCTTGATAAGCCAGTTCACTTTTCCTCAAAAGCCTTTACCAGTTTCACACTTTTCATCCTTGCTCACACGAGGAAAAGGGTGCTGCAAAGACTCGGGAAAGGTTTGAGGAACTTAACACTTACAGGAAAGAGATGAGAAAGCACTGCTGGGGTGAGCCAGGATTCTCATTTCACATCTTTATTATGGGAATCCCTAGGGATCCTTCTGGGACTCTGCAGTTTGTTTTCTCTGCCCCATTTCACAGCTCTCACTGTAGCATTGCCACAAAATAAACTCACCTTTTTATTTATGAATATCTGAGAGAGAAATTCTTAGCACCGTCTATGGGAGAAATAGAGATACTGGTTTCTTCACAGGTCTGAATCTGCAGTGAGAATGTGCCTAGACAAGCTGCTTGTCTTTTAACTTACAGCAGCCTGGAGTCTGTGCTTGGGAGATTGTGCCTTGTTTCAAAATGTACCTTAAAGAAATGCAGTGAGCCATTTAAAAGAGGGCAAGCAAAGATTCAAATGTCAAAATGGTACCTTGGCTGTGGCAAGATAGGCCTGTCTAGAGCCTAGAGTCAATCTGGGCTAGCATGTCTGAGAAGGTTGGGTGAAGAATGGGATATTTGACCTTCTTGATCTTGATAGGATGAGGAAGACTCATATCACTTGAAGAAAAAGCAGAGGAAGCACTGTTATTAGCAGAAGACTGACTTCAAGGCACATCTCCAAGCTGGAGAGTATTCATGATCTGGAGTAGTGTCAGGACAAACACGATTTGATGGCTGTGACTCCTGACCAGAGCAGTGTCCTCTGTCCCATGTTTCAGGTCACTTGTCCATGTAGACCCTGTTGAGCTCCTAACTTTCACTTCCTGTGCTGCATTATGGACCTCTCTCTGTTTCTCTGGTGCTCTTGCCTGTTGAAGTTTTGTGCTGGTCCTGTAGCTTTGGTTGTCCCTGGCTCCTCCTTCAGTAACGACTGATGTCTTGATGGGAGCACCATGCTGGCAGGCCAAGGCTCAAATCCGACTGTTGATAAGGAATGACACGACAAGAACAGAGCAGGTCATGGTCTTTTTAAGTCAAAAAGGTCTGATGTGTGCTGCTGTGGGAAACATGTAGCCCTGCACTGATAGACCAAGAGCTGCCATACTGCTGGTTCTAAATTGTTTGCCCTACCATATTTGTTGGAGAGGACTTCAAGTGTCTGATGTGTCCATTGAAAAATGTTTCCTCAATACTCAGTGCAATTTTATTAAGATCTTGTTTATCCATTTGCTGTTCTCAGAGCACAGTCTTTTAATTTTCACTCTGTGGTATTTGCACAGTAGAAACAAAAGTCCTATTGTTTTGTATCCTCTGTTCTGCTTGGTAAACAAGCAAAGGTCTTTTTTGTTACATTCACATGATTGCAGCTAATCATTTTGATGTTTTTAAGAAGCTGTGGTCTAGCAGGTAACTCAGTAAAAGTTTAGCTTTCAAAGAATTGGATAATTATTATTTCTGACTCTCTGGATAGCTGTTGGAGAGACCTCAGTACTTTCAATCAAAACTTCCTGTTTTACTAGCTCGCTCTATCAGTGCTAGCTGATAAGATAGCTAGATTTCAGATAATTAAGACCCCAAAATTCAGTGACAATGAATGCCATTCTGGGAGTATGGGAGGATTAAACACAAGAGAAGGGTAAAGAGAGCTGTGCAAAGGTTGTTCCTGCCTCGGGAGGTGGTGTAAGCTGGGCAGTTTCAGCCTTGATGCCATTGGCTACACGGAATTGCAGTGCTGGTGAAATGCATACTGCAGGATTTCTTATGCAGTGGCAACCTCTGGAGCTCCTTCACTCCAGTTTTAAGTGATCCTAGTGACAGGTTTCCCTGCATGCTTCCCTTGAGAGCTGTGTGCTTGGTCTAATTGATTGACCCATTAGCAAAGCAAGTTTCTCTTGCTATTCAGCCAGCATTTTCCTTCTGCTTCATTTCAGCCCATCACTCCTAGTTATGCCCCTGCAAAACCTGCCTGAACTGCCTTTGCCACACTATAGCTTTATTGATCCTGGTTCAATGTAAGTAATTCTTAACTGATTGAACTTATTATTGGCTGTACCAGGGCAGTGAAGGCACTGGTGAGAGCCGGTTTTCTTGGTCTGTGAGGCTGGAAGAGAGGAATGCAGGGAAGGAGTCTGGTGGTGTTCACTGAACTTTCTGAATGGCTGCCTGGAGTGGTGGAAAATGGTTTCTGAGTTTTCCCCCAGTCCTCAAATCTATGAGTTTGCACATCTATGTGTGTGATACGTGTGGATATCCAGGCCACTGGATGTCACAGCAAGGAGCCCTGAAATCAGGAGTTAACTCATGAGTATTTGGCCTCTGGGAGGTTTTTCAAGGATAATTTTTGGGTTCTTGTCAAGGAATGTGTGTTGTAGGTACAGGAAATGGATACTGTCTGAGGGAAGTTCTTACCTGAAAGTGTTTGGCTGAGGAAACCTGTTGTGAGATAGGCATCGTGAGAACTGACTCCCAAACTTCATATCCTATGATCCTTCCCTTTCAATGTCTGTTCTAGGCTATATACTCCAGAAGCATTGAGCATGCTAAAATACCCACAAATTGAGGGGGATAATCACCCTGTGGCTTGCTCACACCCTGTTTAGAACTACCTAGATAGATAGATACGTGTCTCACCATGAGCTTTGTGCTGGTGAGTTTATTCTGCCTCTAGAGTGTTGCTCATCTGAGTGGGCAAGCAGGAAAATTCTCCTTGATTCTCAAATTTCCATGCCCTTATCCCTTCTGTGCCCCAGTTTACTCTTGGATGTAGCAAGATCTCTTTCCCAAGGGTGCTGGAGTGGAAAGGGGGAGAATGGTATTTCTATTGTTGGGATTCAATTTGAAGACCATTTATAAGCCAGTTTGGGCAGCCTGCTCATGCTATTGTGGAAGCTGTTGGTATGTGCTTCTCTGAGCTTACAGATCAACAGGATAGTTAGAAGGGCACTATTATGGAGAATTTTAAAGCCACTGATCGTTTCCTGTCTAGGGGAAAGCAGAGAGGCATGTGTGGGGCAGCAGGTGGTGGGAACACAGCCAGGCTGTGGATAAAACAGCAAATGCTCGACTGTACTGGTCCTGCTCCCACAGAGTTCAACACAAGCACAACATTGTAGTTATCAAGCCTTAGGCACTCCATAGTATTTACAAGCTGAGGGATCCAGCTCCTTGTTTTAGGATACTAGGCCCCTATTAGTGCAAGAAGAGCTAAGCACAGGAAATTGCTGCAGCCTGCTGCTGAGATGCCAGTGGACACTGAGCCTCCCACGTTCTGTTGTGTGTTCCTGGAGGCTGGTTCTGCAAAAGTGATTAATAAATGGGAGCTGTGCACCTTCCTGCTGTGGCTGCAGAAGCAAAGCCAAGACAATTATTTGCCCATCAGAGCTGGGTTACGGTGTTCCTCCTCCCATCTTCTCTATCCTCTCTTTTGTTTTTGTATTGTTTTGCTGAGAGTGTAAATGCAGAGATGATTAATTGCCTTGCTGACCTGATTCTGTAGCTACATGGGATCTGCTTATCTCAAAAAGCTCCAGCCCAAATGACTAGAGTATGCCAAAGTTAGGTGATTAAAGAATTATAAAATACTTTCTGAACATCCCATTCTCAACTCATTGTGACTTTGGACAGAAGCCCAGGCAAGAGCGGGAGAGAAGGGTGAAAAAGAAATAATTTAAAAAAAGAAAATAAAAATAGTAAATTCAGTGAGAGAGACTTCTGCAATATTTTGCTCTCATTTTATTGAGAAGATTGATAATGAACATTAGTGAGGCAAAATTACAGTGATTTGTATAGATTCCCAGGTGAACAAGTTTAACATAATAAAATATTATAGCCTTCTCTATCACGGAGCTATTGTACTGATCATAAAATGAAAGGGCTTTATATATATATGTAGGCAGGGGAGTGTGTGTGCTCTTACAGCATGGATGGAGGCATCTCATTTTCAGCTAATAGACTAAAATCTGTGCTGGGCTGGAATAGTGAAGTGTTTAACTCTGCTAATGCTATGGACGATTACTACTCTGGGAGAGGATGCACCTGGCAAACTCTTATTTCAGATGCCAAAGCAAACCAAGTGGAGCTTGCTGAAATGCCCCCTAGGCCACCAGTTCCTTCAACCCAGCTCAGATGCCCTGTTAGTTTCTGCTGAGGTTGGCAGCAAGCTGAGCACCCCGTGGCTCTCGTAGGTGTGAGTGTGGCACAGCACATCAGGGTTGACAGGTTAAGTGCTTTCTCCCTGCTGCTCCAGAGTTTGTGGCAGGAGCTGAGCAAAACTGAAGGACATTCAAATAGAAATAAACACTTCAGGATGAGAATGTTGTGTGTGGTGTTTTTGAGATAAGTGGTTGTGGAGTTTCTGTGTTGCCTGGTTTTGTTTTATTACAGATGATGCTGAGGGATAGGCTGGGTAGCACTGCCTTGTGCTGGCTTCTCAGCAACAGTCACTGATGTCAGCTGTGGTGGAGGAAGGAGCTGATGTTCCCTCCCTGTCCTGGGGCATTTTTCTGGTGGTTGCTCTAGCTTACAACAAATACCTCCTGGTTTTGTGGCCCTAAAATGGTAGGAAGATTAGAGATTAATTTCACCATGATGCAACACCATCACCTGCCATTCTGAAGTGAATCTACTTCCATGCCCTCCTGTGTGCTCCTTAAATATTCCAAGTTGAGGAGATTAACTTACTACCAAGGTAAAAGAGGACACAAATTTGTGGTGATAATACTTGTACAATAAATTCCTATTTGCTTCATGTTTCACTTTCCAGTGTGATAAACTAATGTGGCATAGTGAACATCTGCTTTCCTTTAAACCATGCAGAACTGATCAATTGTTGTTTTAATTATTTCTAGGGTTTTAAAGAAGATGGAATTATTTTATTCTTCAGTACAAAATATTTCAAATGCTAATGTTCTTTGGAAGTGAAGATAACATCTACTGCAAAAACGTGTTTGCTTTGACAGCATTGTATGTTTTAGCCAAATTAAATGAAGGAAATAGTGTTTAATTCCTGGTTCTAATCAAAATCCAGCATCATCCCAACTCTGTCATTCATTTTTAATTTTGGCCCCTAGTAGTTTTTCTGCTGTAAATACATGAGACAGAAAATGTGAAAGTAGTCATCCCTATTCCCTTTTCTTCTGCTCTCCACCTGTGCTTTAAATGCTGTTTGGAAATGAAATGTAAAGAAACATTATTTTTACAAACAATGTCAAAGCAAACCTCAGTCTAGAAATCAAATCAAAGTTCAATCCAGAAATATCACAGACTGTTTTCAGAGAAGATTATTTTTTTCTGATGTGTTTTCTTGCCAAAGGAAGCCATAGGTTTTCTGACCAACTCTTTTTACTAATAACAAAGGAGTTATCAGAAAGATAACCTGTCTCTTAAACTAGAGTTTACAGCTCACTATGTGCTCTCTTGTGCTTTGAATTCCCTTTAATATACGGGTGTCTTTTGTCATGTACCAAAGAAGGTCAGCTGAGAAAGGACATTGAAGGATTGTGTGTATGTGTACACTTGCAGCTTTTCCTGAGCATGAGCTGTGGGTTGCAGTGTTCAGAGAGTAGAAAGGGATGTTCTGTCCTGCCCGTGCCCTGGGTTGGACAGGGTCTAAGAAGCTGTTGAAGAAAATCTACAGGAGCATTTGGATTGAAAACAATCTGAATTACACCCTTCAGGTCTTTTATCTACCGGGTAGATATTTTGTATTCTAGCAGATGAAGTGGTGGTGGATTTCAGATGCCTGTACGCTGGGGAACTGATCCATCTTGAATGGAAACCGAGGATGGAATTGGGGCACCTGGTTGGGTTCCTAGTTTGCTAATCCTGACAGGCAGCCTTTTTCAATTTGTTCCACTGGTGTCTATTTGCAGTGCCAGTTCTTTGAGGCAGCAGCTCTCCATGGGATGAGTAGGTTTCTGTCGGAGTCTCTGAGTCAGGTTTCTGCGTGCCCTGCTGATCAGTAGGTAAAAATGCAGAGCATAGCATACTCTGATTGGGTGAGTCTTTTCTTTCCTCCCAAGGAAGGCATGACAGCTTCATGTACACCCTTCTTCTGCATACCAGTCTCCAGGAACCAGAAGCTGGGTACCACTGCTATCGCTGCTGCTGCTAGACATCTACCATCCCCAATTTTAAGACCACTATCCATGTACTTCCTTTAAGAAGAGGAGCTGTGGTGGGAGATGAGCTCTGGGAAGTCATTATTTCCCCCTGGAAGGAAAGATAATTACTGCATAGCCTGTGTTGTTGGTTAGGCAGTTTTAGAACAGCTGTGCTAAAAGGGAAGCAATGGGTTGTCACTTCTAAACTGCTGGTGCTGTAAAGACAAGGACAGAAAGGAATGGCAGGTCTTTATCTCCATGTTTCTACCAAGTTTTAGTGCATCAATCACTCATGCTATCCAAGACCTGTTGAGGAGAGATAATAAGATTTATTGGTGGCTGTTGGAATAACCCACATAGTGGATGAATCTGTTAGTAACACTCCAGGGAGTCTTGGTCTATCAAAATGAAATAGGCAGGGAGGAGCACAGGCTCCCAGCTGTGGAGCAGCTGAGCTCTTGGAGGGAGGTCAGTTCTTCACAATCAACATGAATTGCACAAAGCTTCTGATGGCTTTTTGTGTTTTGTTTATTTATTTATTTCCTCTCGCAACATTCAGTGAAAGTCTGAGAAATGGAAATCAGACACTTGCAGTGGAGGAGGAGCAAGAGGCTAGGAATACAGTACAGTTTTCCATCCTCCTGTGTTAGGTCATCAGTGTGACCTTGATGGACTTGCCTCAGGCTGCTTGGTTGTGGCAGAGAAAAGACTCAAGTGAAGAACTGTGTTAACTTATGAGCAGTTAAGTTAGAAGGAGAAAATGTGACTTTGGTTATTTATTACTCCAATGCTTACTCCTGCCCTCCAGTACACATGGGGTACTTGCCATAGTACCAGCTACACTGCTGTGGGAAAAAGCATCAATGGAATAGCTTCCCCTCCTGCTGTGTGGAATCAAATGCATGCATGCCACATGTTCAGGCAAATAAAACTGCATCCCAGAAGTCCATGAGTTAAACCACCAGTCTGCATGTCCAGTCCTGAGAGAAACCCCTGGGGTTTTGTGTTTGTGCTCACACATTTGAATGTGAACACCCTGAATGGGAGAGACCTCAGGGCATCTCTAGTACAATCTCCTACTCAAAGCAGGGATAGTTTGAGGTCCAGTCAGGTGGATAAGAGCTCTTTGAGCTATTCCCTCTTGGATCTTGAAAACTTCTTCAGCTGGAAGCTGTGTGACCCCTCTGGGCAGCCTGTCCCACTGCCTGACTTTCCCAGGGGAAATGTTTTCACTTGCACCCACGCTGAGGCCCTTGTGTTTCAGCTTGCACCTGCTCTCTCATTGCCCACTGTGACAAGCCTGCCTCTTCTTGATGGGCTCTGGCTGGCAACGCTGGAGCCCCTCAAAGCCATCTCCTCTTGAGGCTGAGCAGAGCCTGCTGGTGTTGGCTTTCTGCAGAGGTGTTCCCCACTGTCCAGACACTGCTGCCCTGAGCAAGCTCCACTTTATTCAAGGCTCTCTGCACTGGGAGTGCAGAAAACTGTAGGTGATGTCTAACAAGTGCTGAGGAGAAGGAATAATCCCTTCCCTTGATCACTGGTTGGGCTCATGTTCCTGCTCCATGCCTGCCAGGACCCGTGTGCCTCCTCAGAGAGCTGTTCCCCAGCCAGGCAGACCCCTGCCCCTGATGAGAATTTTGGCTCTTGTTGCAAGAAGCAAAACATAAGCAGAGAATAGTTCCTGCACTTGCCTGTGTTTCACACGTTGGAAGATGAGTTTGCCTTCAGGCATCCTGATGAAGATGATTATTTTCTCTGAGCACTTAGCTTGCCACTGTTTGAACCTTGCATGGTTTAATAAAAACCAAAAAGCACCCCTTAAAACATTTTACCCAGGGCTGTTATGCTCAGAGTAAGTTCCAGTCTAGGGAGTTTTCTATTTCCCCCTTTTCCTCCCCTTGAATAGGATGCCTTTTAGAACACATTTGATAATCCAGGAGATGTCTCAGAGTTCGAAACAGCAGCTGCACAATGTGGTTTGTGTTTCCTTCAGCATCATCAGAAATTCTCCTTTGCATCCACCAGTTACTGACATTGCTTGGAAGTGACACACTGTGTGCTTCCTTCCTTTTATCAGTTAGAATTTTACAGTCTCTGAGAAGTTACAAAGCAGTCTTCCACTTAACTTCTGGAAAACTGAGTTAGATGAGGAATAGCTGCAGAAAAATCAGCATTCCTTAAGTTTAATTGAACTGCTGTATCAGACTGAACAAATTTCACTTCAGTAAAGTTAAAGTGGCATGGGTGTGTTAACTAGTGCTTATCCAGCTGTGGGTTTATTACTTTGTAATTAATTGTTAGTAGTGCTTTAATTAAAATAAATACCCATACAAAGCTGAGCATGGGTTTAATGTGTTTTGGGCTTTTTTTAAACACTGGCATACTGCAGTTGCATCATTAGCATCAGAAGAGTCCTGCAGACTGTCACAGGACCAGATAATGAAGCTGACGTACTTTATCTTTGGGTGAGTGGACATCTCTCTAGCTCCAGCTCTGTGTGCAGGGTGGGAGCCCAGCAGTTAATTTCTCTGTGGGCTGTAGAGGCTGTGTGGCCCCACAGACCACAAATATGGAAACTGCTCAACAAGAGCCTGTTTTCTGCTGTCAGACATCCCATAGTTTGCCTGGTCCAACTGTAGATGATTCTGTTTCCAGTGACAAATTTTTGTGGCCTAATAGAATCAAAATATATTTCTCCAGTTATGTTTTTGTTCTGTTTAATCTTTATAATTTGTCATACTTAAATATTTACTCCATGCACACAGACTCTTTCTTTTCTTTGATTTAATCCTTCTGCTGTTTGTATCTCATGCTGTTTTATTTGCTAAAACCATATTTAGCCATAATGATGTTACAATGGTATTGTTTTAATGAATGATAGATTTCAAGGCTGGAGTTTGTCATTCTAGGGTTCTGATTTCTCACGGGAACTGAAATTATTCCATGCAAGACATTTCTGATGTCTTTAGTTACCAAAATCCAGCTCTCCAGCTGCTGGAAGAAGCAGATTGTGATGAACATTTAACATCTTTTATAGCAATGGGAGATATAAAGTTAGGAATGCGAGGATCTGTTTTATTTTTTTCATGCTCTTATATTTTAATTTTTGGTCTCAGAGGGGCTATCTGCCTACCTCTAGTCAGCTGGGAAGCAGTGCTCTGACTTTGGGTAAGTCTCAGCTTTGAGTGCTTTGTCCCTGAAGAAAAATCCCAAGGTTAAAAGCTGGGGAAAAAAAAAAATCAACCTAACCCCCAATTTGGCAATAAATAGACCTGATATGATGGAATTACTTAAAGCAAAAATTAAATCCTAATTACTATGGACAGCTGATGGAAACATGGACAAGCTTTTATTACCAGTGTCCTGGGCATCTACAGGAGGAACTCCATCTGCTCTGAGTTCTGGGACTGCATCCAAGGCCAGAGTGGCTGCCCATGGGCACAGGGCTGGCCCTGCAGGGTGGTTTCCAGAGCCTGTGCCCAGGATGGCTGAAGCCCCCTGGCAGGCAGAGGTTTCACAGGCACAGGTGGGAGCTGCTTGTTGCCCAGCATTGCCTGCTGCTCTTGCCCCCAGCTGTAAGGCCTCTCCTGGCCATGGCTGTGGTTCTTTGTGCAGAACCAGAGCAGAGGTACAGCTGAGCAGATCTGCTGAGTGGTGTGGCAGTCTTTAGATTGGGCTAAGTGGGAAGAGGCTCAGGAGAAGTCAGGACTTGCCGGGTCATTGCAGTGTTCTGGCCTCCTGTGCAGAAGGGGCTGCCTGGGTCTTGTGTTGAGGGACTGCTGTAAAGACCTGCAAATGTGAACCAAGTGGAGTGCCTTTATTAGTTGGAGAAAAAGACCAGAAAGGCAGGACTCATGGGTTCCTGTGTGGTCAGGGGGAACTCAGTTAACTGCTCTGTGCTTCAGTGCAAGCCATCAGTAACATAAGCATCATGACACTTACCTGCCTCTGAGGGCCATTGGCTTAATTAAATTGCTGAGATCTTCAAATAAGAGATGCTTTAAATAAGTAGTTCTGTGTGGGGTAGAAGTAATGGAGCTTGGTTTCCAATGGCTTTGTCTTGTGCTTCATTGCCAGCTCTGATTGAAACTTTCCCCTGGGCCAAGACTTCATGAGGTGGTTTTTTTTTTTTGTTTTTGGTTTTTTTTGTTGGTTTTTTGTTTTGTTTTGTTTTGTTTTGTTTCTCTTCCTAATTTGCTCTCCTGGCTTCCCAGGTGTTCAGTAAGATGCAATCTTGGCCTTTCCTGAAGAATGGTCACTCCCAGGGGATGTTTCTTAGATGTCTCTTTTCCACCCAGCTGCCTGGCTTTTTTCCAGGTTTTTCTGTGTTACGGCAGATGTCAGTAAACTTTGGTCCAGGTCAGCCAGGAGTTTCAGGCAGTGCAGCAGCAGGTGAGACCTGCAGCCCACAGGGCAGCTTGCAAAAGCCTGGCTTGCTTTGGAAATCGTGTGGAAACCAGAGCATGACAGTGTGAACCTATTGCTTAGAAATGATGGAGGAACTGAAGGAGGAAGTGGGGTTCAAGTGTTTCACTTGGGCACTGTGGAAAGAGCAGTTATGGTCAAGGCTCCTAAATCATTTGGACACTTTGCTTACCTGCTCCAGTGTGATGCTGTCCTGAGGATGTCCATAGCTCTTTCTTCTTTTGAATTGTTTCTTTTGCATGTGGACATGTAAGGAAAGTGTGGTTTATGGATTTTCCTCAGTGCTTAAGGCCAAGGAGACCCTGTCAACACCAGTCAGCTGATCCCAAATCCCTTGTGTTGATAGCTCTATGGCAGCTCCCCTTGCTGTAATTCATTCCTGCTGGCAGGCTGTCCAGCTGGGGAGAGTTTTTTAGGGTTTTTCAGCTGTTCCAGTTTTTGTGCACCCTGCCTTCTTGGTCTCCCACAAACAGACCAGAGATGAGGCAGGTACACCTTGGCACTCCACTTCAAATTAGACTGGTGAACACATTGCAAGTCTAGGAGAGCAGGTGGGGAATTGCTCATGACAAAGAAGGGTCCAGAAGAAAGGGTTGATTTTGGGGTTCAGGGAATGGGGAGCACAGCTGGTGACCTCTGTTTGAATGTGAGTCTGTGTGAATATATGTAGTACCACATCTGCACCTCCTAGGCAGTGCTTCTGCTGGGGTTGCTACAAGGTCAGCTCAGGAGTTCACACTTTCTGCCTGTTACTCTGGGTGAAGTACAGATAGAAACTCTCTCCTCTGAGCTACCTTCCTGCTTCCTTGGGTTCTGCTGGGCTGGAGCTGGGAATAAACTGGCTGAAGGAAGGGTGCAAATGCAGAGAAACATCACTCACAGGTGGAGGGATCTGTGGGTGCAGGGATTGCACTGCAGATAAAGTCAGGCTCTTGTGCCTGCAGCTGCAGAGAAGATGAGCAGTGAATTGGCAGTTAATTGAAAGCTAAAGTAGCTGTTTACTAACAGTATAGTCTTGCCTTTTCTCCTCTGTTAAATTTGTGTGAGATCACTCAAAATCAGCGTCTTTGACCCAGCTTGTTTCTAATATTTATTTGTTTTCCCTTTTCCAGTTAAATTCATAGACCAAGCTTTTTATCCTTTCTTCCTTTTCTCTTTTTTTTTTTTTTTTTTTTTTGAAGCCAGCGTGTTGTATTGCTGATCCTCACTGCTAAACTGCTGCTATGCATCAGCTGAAAAACTGATTCTCTCAGTGAGCCAGTTAAATTCTGCTGATCTTCACTCTGCAAATAATTGGAACTTCGGAGAATAGGGATGCAAGGACTCCTTGGATAAAGAAGGGTTTACCGGTCTGGGAAAAAGGAGTTTTAAGATTCTTTTGGGATACGTAGAGGAAACGTTGGGTCAGGAAAAGAAGTAAATATTTGTGGGTTCTCATTGATTGAATGAAGCTGTTTAAGTCTGGCTTAAATTCTTTACAGGGCTGAGGGATTCATTCCTTGAAAGAATAATGTGGTTAATAATAATGCTCCTACTGGGTGAGTTGCTGACTGGTAGTTTGTACCTGCTCAGCTTTTTCCTGTTCAAATACACTGTCTTATGACTATGTAGTGTCAATACTTTAATTTAGAAAATCACATTGGTCAAAAGGGTAGAACAGGAAAGCATTTTACTGAGAAGATTAGGTTTTCTCATGTGGGAGATGATAGAAAATAGCACAACAACACTTCAGTATTCTGATGTTCTAGCTGTTAGAGTCTCTGACTCTCAGAGCTCCCTCTAAGCTAATGTGAAATGTGGTTACCAAGCACAGTCCCTGGCAATTGGTTGGTTTGTGGGTGCAGTATTTACAATATTCTAAACAAAACCAAGATAGGAACTGCTTGGGATTAGTTGTCATTAGAGCTGGCTGGCATTGTTTTCATTAATATTAAAATAATTAGGAGTATGTTACAAAGTTTGGTGTTTTGTTTTTTCCTAAGGGTTTTAAAAACTCAGAAAGAACTGGAATGAAATACAGCTCTCTTGCTGCTTACTTAGCTGCTTCATGCCCCATTCCCAATTTATTTACAGATATGAATGTGAGGCCAGGAGGAGCTTTCCAACCCAGTTGCCAGAAATGGAGGCAGTCAGGGCCATCTCCACCGAGATCCATGAGTACGCTTAAAAGTAAAGGAGGTTGTACAGCTGAGAAGGAGAAATTGGGGCATTCTGCTTTCATCAGTCTGCTTGGATGTCTCTTGTCAGATTCAGTAGGCAGGTATTGGTTTGATTTTTCTTTCCCCCCCCTCCAGTCTCCACTGGTACAAAATCCCTTTTAGATGCAGAAAGGAGAGAAGAAAGAGGATCTGAAAAGAATCTATAGAAAATTCATTTTAAGAATCTTTCTACCTGCAAATTATTCTGACATAAAATTCCCAGTTAGTGATTTTCTTCAAATATTTGAAGAGCAGTCAATCACAAAAAGTATCTTATGAAAGGATTTGGCTTTATTATATTTAATGGAGCTGAAAGTACACTGCTTAATATCTGGGCACCAGGCTAATGAGCACTTAGAAATGCTAGAAGCATTGGTATCTATATTGAAAAAATGTCCAGAACTTAGCACAAGGGCCCATTGTGGGAGGTGCTGGACAGGGGATGATACTTGGAAGGTACACCTGAGTAAAGCCATGAAGGATGTGAAGGGAAGTGAACTGGGAGCTCATGTGGGCAGGATGATCAAGATGTGCTGGGAACATGGACCTGGCTGGTGAGCCTCGGCAATCCTGAGTGATGCAGGGTAAAATCCCAAGGAAAGTGGAGAGGTGAGGCAGTGTTAAAATGCTCACCAAATCGGTGGAAACCTGACAGCAAACCAAGACAGAGATGGGCTATTTAGGGTAGTTCAGAAAGTGGATCCAGGGATGTTTATGGCAGCAATTTCATTGCTTGGAAACACTGGTTTTGAATACCTTTGCTTTGTGTAATATATGCAGTTACATCTCCAGGGAATTAAAGCAGCAAGAATTGTTTGAATTGTCTGCAGATATTTGTATTGTTGTTCAGAAGCTGAATCTCCTTTTGTTTGTGTTGTTTTCATTAGTTTCCTGGATTGAAGCTGCACATGAAAAATGCTTCAAACCATTTAAGGGGCAGGATTCTATTTGATTAGGATTGTTTTGCAAGTGGTTATTAAATCCATTTGCAGTCTTAGAACTGAGCCTCCCTTTGGCTCTGCAAGCTGGATTGGAGAGTGCCCGATTAGTGTGGCCCATCATATGGTCACCCATAAAGATGGTCCTTGCAAGGAGGGCAGAAGGAAACGCAGTTTAAGGAAGCATTGTATTGGACCATCAGGGCCAGAAGCCAGAGACTTCACACTGTGGAGAGCTCTGCTGGGAGGGAGATGGCTGTGGGAAACATCACTGAGTAGCAAACACTGCATCACCTGTGCCTCTGTCTGGGCAGCCATGCAAGGTTAATATGAGTGCTAACCAGCCCCAGCCTAAAGAGCTAGGATCTGGGGGTTTGGCTTGAAAATCTGCCCATATCTTCTTCAGTTCCAGTTCTTCCAAATCAAAACCTTGCTTGTTCCAACTAAACCTTTGAATTGTAGATTCTAAGCTGCTACAAATTCTTCCTCTACTGATGGGGGAAGCTGCCTCAGCTCTGGCAGGTTTGGCCTTAGTTTTGGATTTGTTCACGCATGTGCAGCATTAACAGCTTCAATCAGTGGAGTAGCTGAGAGCAAAGGTTGCCATTTCAGCTGCCTTGCAAATCCCATATCCCAAGCATGAAATGTGGTGTTCCAGCAGGTTTTGTGCATGGTTGGATTTTTCACCTGGAAAGCGCAGCCCACTTCACAAAATGTTACCAACAAAACAGCTGCTTAGAAAATTGGCCTTTAAGTACCACCTACTGAGTGTGACGAGGGACATGTGGGTCCTGGCTGCCATGTCTGCACTTCTCCTGCAAAAAATGGGAGCTCAGCTGGCTGCAGGTGAGCTGCTGTAGTCCTTGAAGAGGGAGTCATGGTTGTGTTCCCACTGCACAGAAAATTTCTGCTCGATTGACAATCTCCCCTGGCACAACTGCTCACAAAGAAGACAGTTTGGAGCTGAAGGGATATCTGGCCCAGGTCTGTGCAGGAGACAAAGGGATTGCCAAGGGGACGTGTCCAGGGGGCATTCAGAAGAGGGAAGAGGATATTTGGGCAGAGGTCTGGAAGAATGAGGAAAATAGGTGAAATCTCAAATAATAGGAGGGATCGAAACCATGGAATTTCTATGGATTGATGAAAGATAGTTTGTGCTGTACTTCAAGGGTTGGCTCTGAACTCCTTGGTGGGAGCCAGAGCAGACAACTGGAGCAATTCCTTTGGATGATGAAGATCCACAGACCAGACAATGTGTCTCAGAGGAGTTCTATGCAGTTGAGACCAAGAGCAATGCAGGGTGGGGTGAGTGATGCACCCAGCTTACCAGCAGCACTGGGAACAGTCCCTTCCTCCCTGACTCTCTCATTCTGCTCACAGTCCAGACAATTGTTTGAATTCACCACTTCACTGAATGCTCTTCCTGAACTTTGGCAAAACAAAGCTAAAAAAGAAAATCTCTTTTGCCATTTCAAAAGAAACTAACAGTCATGCTTCTGAGTGTCTTCACATTTATTTTCCAAAGATACAAGTGGCCTGTCTGTTTGAAAACAGAATAACACTCCCCTCCTCCCACAGTTTCTTCTTCTTTAAAGGCAAACCGAATAGCAGTGCAATACAAATCCAGGAGCAGTTCACAGTAAGGAAAGGCAGCTCAGCATGAGGGGCTGAATAGCACTAAAACTGCAAATAAGTGAACTGACAACAGTAAACCCAGAGAATGCATTACACGTTGGACTCTGATTATGTGGGGAAATGTACAAAAAAGATATTTGTGCCCATTTCAGGAGTGCCACTCAGGCCTGTTCAATATTGGAACTGGAGGGAACTAAGTGCAGTGATGAAGGGACCCTGAATGGATGTTTGACAAAGCCATTTTTAACTATGTTTTGTTCTTCTAGTATGTGTGAAAAGCACTAACTTTCCAAAGGAAAAATGTAGCGCTTGATAAAAAAATCCAAGAAAACAAAAGGAGAGGGAAAGCCCCAAAACATAACTATGGATCAATGTCCTTTTGTAAAAAAATAAATTTTCAATTTAAAAGACCACCAAGATATCTTGTGATATTTGTTCTTGTGCCTTAATGTCCCTTTCTTTTGCCATCCCCCACTTGGATGGGCTTGTGAGCTGGGCTGTGTCCATGTTGAATTCTACATAACTCCACCACCTTCCATCCTCCGCTGCAGTGTGGGACTCTCCTCTCTATGGCACTTGACTACTCCACCTTATGGAGAGAGCAGCATTTTTAAAGACAGTTATTTCTTTTGCCACGATACTTATGCCAAGTATTAGATGCAGTTGTTTTTCCACAAGGTATCTGAAGTTGGACTGAGGAAGAAACACCCTTTGAAATCCAGTACTCACTGAGGACCATGAACCTTACTGTTGGTGCTGATGGGGAGATGTTTTTCCCCTTGCTAGTCTGAAAGTATGGCACAAAAAAAGAATTACTGCTTTCTCCAAGCTCACAGACATTTTGGAACAGTTCTTGTCTCCTAATGACCTGTAGATTGGGCCTTCATTAGTTTAAGAGGGTGAAGGAAACATTGCTGAGTCTGCTTTTCAGTTGAAACTCTGTTTTGAAATACAATAGAAAGTTTCTCAAACTTCTATTTGTTAAAAAGAAGATGGACCCAACCCAGGCAACTTCCTGAAATTTATCACTGGCATTGCATGCTAAGTTCTGGGTGGGATGGCTAAATTACCTTTGGTTACAGTAAAGGGTTTTTTTCAGATTTGATTAAATATAAATGGCAGTTTTTTCTTTTGTAATTATTCCTGGGGGAAATTATTTTAGAGTAGACACATTTAATAAAAAAGTTTTTAAGGAATTCAGTCTTGGCAGAGACAGGAGGTATGGGAGCAAAGTGGGACAAAAAGTAATTTTATCACTTGATAATAAAATAAATAAAAATAACTCTAAAATAGTTTAGAGTTAAGCTAACTTTGCTCTTGTCTGCTGCTGAACTCAGTGCTGCTGAATGAAATATTCAGACAAAGGTCTTGGGTTTTGAGGAACTTCTTTGTAAATTCCAATACACAACTTTCTAGTTGATACCCCTGTGCAGTTAGGTGCTGAAGTAAAAGTTTACCTTGTAAGAGAAGTTTTGTGCTAAAACCAGTGGGAATTGGGAATTCTTCTTTAACTTAGCTTCTGTATGTTGACATTTCATTGGCACTACACTTGCTGCAGTGTTTGTATTGCTGGCTTGTCCATGGCTTGACTTGTCCGTGAGAAAGGCAAGGTGATAATTGAATCCAGCCGAGTTTGTTTTCTTGTCTTGTGCTGGCATCTTGCTCTGTCATGGGCTAAAAAAGTTTTATTGGTCTTCAGGTTCTGTACTAGGCCAAGTTGGATATTTAAGCTGCTGTCTTCCTCTGCTGTGCATCTGGTTTTGAGTTTCAGTCAGCGTAGGCGATGCTGGCTGAAACTGCATTTCTACAACCCAGAAACCTGTCAAGCGTAACTATTAGGTTACATATCCAGCAGTGGCTCTGCAGTTCAAGACGGCTCATTTTTTTGTGTAGAATTATTTAATTTATTATTTAATACCAGTTTGTATTTAACTGTGTCATGTCAGTTTTGGCTAGCTGCAGGTTGGAGCCTGTTGCCAAGCCCGTGCCAGCAGATGTGCAAGATCCCCTCTGGAGCTGCTCGTCTTGTTACACCGGGAATAATGGGGGTTTGCCAGCTCAGTCTGGACAGTGAGCCTTAGAAAACTGGAATGATCTCAAATTCTGTCTTAAGTAACAAGTAGCATCTACTGTGGAAAAGGAACAATGATTTCTATGCTCCAAGTGACCCAAGAGTTCTTGGAGACTGTATCCACACAGATCTTCCCTGAACTGCTGACACAGCCCTTGGCGACAGACCGTTACTAGTGACTCTGTTAACCCTGAGTTTTCACGTGCTCCTTTTTAAAAATTGTTCCTGAATTTAAAGGGTCAGGAAGGCTTCTTCCTTAAAGTCTGCAGGAATGATTTCCCTCTTGCAGATAGTGTTTTTCTGTGCAGCAGTTTGATCTGGAAGCTGATGATAATGTGTTCATGCTTGCACAAAGAGCTCATGAACACTTAAAAGCCAGTGCAGTCTGCACACCTATTCTTGCCACATCTCTCTTGACAGGTGAGATGTGCTTCCTTTTGGACCAACTGTTTCAAAGGCTTTTATTCATGTGGTGGATAGCTGAGGAAAATCAACTGCTTAAAGGACAGAGTTTGACTTCCCTCTTTGATCAGGAAGAGAAAAGGCCATTCAATCACCATCTTACCTAGATCTTAGGAGATCTTTCTGTATTACAGTCCAGTTTAAGTCACCCACTTGTGTGCATAATTGGAGGAGAGGGGTCATCAAAGATCTACCACGTTACTGAGGTTTTCTGCTCTGACTCTCAATATTGAGGTTGACAGCAGTCCAGAAGCAGGCTATACATCTTCAGGCTAAGTCTGCTACTTTTCCATCATCTCACAATACTACCACATAAAGGTAAATATTAAGATATTTAATGTAGGCCTGGTACTTGTTATCACTCAGCAGTTCAGCTAATTTTTTAAAAGCAAAGCCATGTTTGATCTGACCTTTGATAGACTTATTTGATATTGAATAAGAAAAATTCCCCCACCTGATAACCTAAAATTGTCCTGAACCTTGCCACAAGTGTCAAAGACTTAGAAGTCACAGACTTGCTGTGATAACACTGCTGATTATGCTGATAATTGGTATCTGAAGCATGTAAATGTATACTTGTAAAAATGAACTTATCAATGCCATCTTCTCTTTAAATATTTTTTAATTTTAATCAACCCTGCAATTGCTGCCTGAAATAAAAATACTGTATCTGCTAATTAAGACTTACATGGTAAATTAGAACTGGCATTGAGTAAAAAATGCCATCCTGGACTGGTAAATATTTCAAATTAAGGTTCTTTATTTCTAAATAGAATAATTAGAAGGCATCTGTTCTAGAGTAGCACAGTGTAGAAGGAGTTATACAAGTAAAATATATCATTATGCTGAGTTGTAATGACATCCATGGGGAGTTTTTTGCTTTTAGTTTTGATTTATAAGCAGAATTATAATGAAATAAGATGTGTAGAGGAGACTGTGGAGTAGTGTTTCTGTAGCTCTGGACACACACCTGTCCAGTCAGGAGAACTCGGGCTGATTATTTTATATAAATCACACGGCTACAATTTTCAGCTGAAGGAGATGTGCCCACTTGTTGAATGCATTGCAAACTCTCTGAAAAGCTAGTCAGTGGAAATTGTGGGTGGAGGTCACCTTGGGGAAGGCACATGGCAAGTGCTTTGCCTGGAAATCCTTGATGTGCCAGCTGGGTGCTCTTGTCTCCAGTGTTGCTCTTTCTCCTGAGCTCCAAAGCAGAGAGATAAGTACCATGGAAGAGCTTTCAGCAGTGGCAGAGGAACTGTTTTAAGCAAAGCAATATCTTTTTCCCTGCATGTCAACCTCAATTCAGTTGGAATACTTTGAAGAACAAACTAAATTCCCCATTGCTAAATTCTCCTTCCATAGTAAGGTTCAGTAAGAGTTTGGGGGCTTCATGTGTTTGTGTTCACTGCCACAATGTGTTCTGTGCAAATCTGGCTGCGGGAGGTAGGGGAGAAGTAGATAAGCTGGTAATATCTGTGTCAGTTGAGGCCCACAGTGTCACTTGTATTGTCACAGCCAAAAGTTTAGTGAAAAACTCATCATAACCTACGTGCTATTTCAACGCAAAGAATTTTCTGAACCTTCCGATTTTCTCTGATATATGGAAGATTACCTCCTTTTCCCTGCTCCTGTGAAAATATAATTATGGCAAAACCAGACATCTTTACATTGTGCTCACAAATATGTGTCTTTTCCTATGAGTGTTGAAAACTGATCGCTTTCCTGCTCTTCTTGGACCAGGAACAGCACAGCTTGTCCACCTCTATTGACTTTGGAGTAATTGCTTTGGTTAAGAAATTCTCTTGAATGTGCAGAAGAGGGCATGGAAAAGGGGGCATTGTTTTGAGAAATTGATACCTTTCTCAAGGTATCATCAAAACAGGGAAGTTGATGTTTGTAATTCCTACTGAAAATTTTCTCTTAAGTTGCTGATGGGGTTTTGTTTTCATATATGTTTTTAACAGACCTCTCTGGACCCTCTGCTGCTGGTTTAACCCCTGCTGCAAAGCCTCGTTTGTTGAGGTGGCAGGCCAATAGGCAATCACATGGATTATGTGAGGATCATTTCAGGGCATTCTCAGCTGGAGATAAGAAGGAAATATATCTGGAGTATGCTTCACATTTTCATTGACTAGTTTTGTTGGTCTCAGAGGCAGGTAGGAACAGAAAAGAATTGCTGTATATTAAAATGCCTGCAGCAGTATTGTGCTTTTTGTCAGTAGTGAGGCACAGCTTTTATTTTGTAGGCTGGATTAGAATGTCTCTTTTGCAAATGCCTTGTGCCAACAAAATGTTTACCAGCCACTAAAATGCTGGGGGAGAATACTTTTCTATTGTGATTAAATTTTTTTTAGCTGTAATTAATTTTTTAAAAGCAAAGACTGGAAGCAGTGAAGCAAATATCTTGAAGCCATGTGACTTTGAGGGAGTAAGAGCACCTGCCCTATGCAAGCCTAGTTCTTTTCAGGACTTCATGAGCTGGGTAACCAGAATCACTAAAGGCTTAAGAATCCTAAATCTATGAGTCTTGAACTGTGCAAATGTGGATCCTGTGGTACTGAAGAGCTCAGGTGACCACTCTAGCACATGGGTTGTTGTTGTTGTTCTGTAGTTTTTAGTAAAAATTAAAAGGTTAAATCAGTTCTGTTCATCTGAAATGAGGCCATGGTGCCGAAGATAGTTAAGAGGATGCTCTCTTCTTGGAGTCTGGTCTGAATTCACACCAGATAGCAGCAGTATCTTTTTGGTTTCATGAAGATGCACCCTAAAGCTCTTAAGCTTCCAAGGGTTTGACTGGAAGAGTTGAAGGGGGAAGGGATAATGTGTCTGATATACAAGGAGTTGAATCAAAGTTCTTTATAATCAGAATTACCAGCCCGAAACATACATAGGCTTTCATAAAAGTATTAGATTCCAATGTATTTGTTATCAGAGGCAAGCTACAACATATCACTCTTTTTGTGAGATCCTGTTAGCCTGATCTCAGTGTGACTGTGTTTTTTTTTTTTTTTTTTCCAATCATCTTTGTCTCTCCCAGTTTTTTTTCTCAGCTGACAGTTCTGTCCACCAATTCGGTAATTACTGTCTATCATTTTAGGTGATGTGCTAAGGGCCAATATTTAAGGTCACGGCTATGAACATCTGACTTCCCTTGAGAGTAGAACTGGTTGAGTAGGAAGAATATTGATTCACTGAATAGATCAACCGAAAAGAAGAAAATTTTTCAAATGCTTTTGACCTAATAGCATTCAACCTTCTCTGCTTGAGGCAAGTTAATGAAGGGGTAAATCAAATATTGTATGAATCATGCATCAAAATACATAATGAGAAAGACTGAAAAAAAGCAGCCCAGAGACTTGCTGCTGACAGCTGGGAATGTGTAATAGGCAGGGTTCAGAACAGAGTTCTAAATTTCTAGGTTTCTAGAAAATGCAGAAATGGATGACTTTGACCCCTAAGTGAGGGTGCAAACTAATTCACCTCTGTGGCTACTTTGGTGGATTGCATCTTAAAGAGGAAGATAGAAGCAATAGCAGATTTCACTGTTTTACCTAAAAATGTATGAGGCAATTCACAGAAAGGGTGAACCTGTAACTTACTGTTCCCTCAAATGGTGTCTTTTAAGTTAGGAAGAAAGTTCTCTTAGTTCAATTCCAATGATTTCTTACTTTCCCCTATATGTGTAACCCTGAGCAATTCTACTTTTTATTATTGGGTAATAGCATCAATTACAGAGCATTAAGAATTTCCCAGGCTACTCAATGAGCACTGCAGATGAGGAAAGAACATCCCTAAAACACAAACCCAAAGACAGTTCCATCATGGGTGGTGTGACTGGCATTGAAAGAAGGTTCTGAGTTCAGGTGCCCATTTCCCATTTGGTGCAAGTCATAGTTTGGAATCTGTGGTGGCTGATATTCTGAAACCCCTGAATTCTGTATGTTGTGCTTCTGGTCTGAACTAATGATGTGGAAATATAAAAGAAGCTTTTTGATAACAGCAATAGGGAGAGCAGCAAAATAGTGATCCAAAAAGGCCTTTAGATCTCTTGGCTGAGTTTAACTTTCTTGGCAAATTTGAGCTCCAAATAACAGAAACAGCTTGTCCTGCAGAAGGAGAAAAGTGCCATGCAAGAAAATGTCCTAATCTTCTGGGTCATCCACTCCGATCCTTTTACCCTTGAACGTGAATAATTTACACTCAGGAAGTTGGTTTTACTGTGACAGACAAGCATTTGTTGAGAAATCTCAGTGTTGGTCTTTCAGAGCTATCCGGGGGGCTCCTGGGGGTCCCCAGTTCCCCCCGTCCCTACCCCAAAACAGCTCCTGGCCAATCAGAGCGTGCGGCGCTGCTGACAACTCAGTTGCCGGGCCGGCGATTTTCGGGCAATCAGCGCCTGCGATAGCGCTGCTCATCGGTTGCCAGGCAGATCAAAACGCTTCTCAATGCGCTAGCCAATCAGAGACTGCGCGGGGCCATTTCTAGCCAATCAGAGCGCTTGTTCTCGATGACTCCTCAGTCGCCAGGCGGACCCGCAGCGCCCAGCGCTCCCCGGGAGCGGAATTTGGGGAGGGGGGAGGTGACCCTGGGGATGGGGATGGGGCGTGCGGGGGCAGCTGGGGCCGGACTGGTGGCACTGGTGGTGCTGAGAGCCCCCCCGGCCGCGGGGGTCGCGGTGAGAAGGGGTTGGGGGCCCCAAATTAAACCAAAGAGGGATCGGGACCCCCCCACGGAGCAGGAGGGGCCTGGAACCCCCAAAACCAAACACGGGGGAGGGGAGCGGGGATTGGGGGAACAATGGGGAGGGCGGGGGAAAGAGGGGGATGGGACACCCAAAAAGGATCAAGACAACTTGAGGTGGCCACCTTTATATGTGGATGGTAGCCAATGGTAGCCAATGCTTTTTCCCAGTCCATGGGATCCCAGTCTGTGCAATCCCAGTCGATGTGGTCCCAGTCCATATAATCTCAACCCAGTTTATCCCAGTGTGTACCGTCCTGATCCCTATGGTCCCATTCCATATGGTCCCAGTCCATAGGATCTCAGTCCAGGTGATCCCAGCCCATGTTTGATCCCAGTCTGTGTGGTTCTGCACACACTGCCAGGGTCTGAAATTCCAGTCACCAGCCAGGAAAAAATGTTCCTGCCCTTGAATGTCCTTGCTGTCCTCTCAACGAGTTAGAATAAAACTAAAAATCAATAAATTTGAATTTAAATAAAATAGAATAAAAATGAAATTTAAAAATTTCAACTCTTACTTACAGTACTCCAATAATGATTTAACCCAAAACCACCTTTTGCTGGGAATGGAGACACCGGGGACCCTTGGAGTCCCCTTTGCTGACGATAGTGACACAATTAAGCTCGCCCAAACTCCTCCTGGATCTCCCCTAAGCCCCCAGTGGGGATTCCTGGGAGTTCCCCTGTGTTCCCCCTTTCCCAGGACTCTGGGGGTCCCCCCGACCTGTCCATGCACCCCCAGATTTCTTCCACAGCCCCCTGTGATGGTGGGGGTGGGGGCCGAGTGCTGCAGCAGATCCAGCAGTGAGGGGAGTTTGGGGGGATCCCTGAGCATTTGGGGTCCCCTGGGTTTTGGGGTGACCCCCGGGCCCCCCAGGATCTCCCTGGACACGCTGACGCTGCCCGTGCGTAGTGAGAAGGTTCATACCCGGCACGGGGTCCCAGCTCTGTCACCGGCATTGCCCAGGAAGCCCCAAACCCTCCTGGGAACCCCCAAACCCCCCAGGACACCCCGACCTCCCCGGGACCCCAAAACCATCCCTGGGCCCTCCAAAAACTCCCCAAGACCACAAAAACCCCACACAGACACCCTCCAAACCCTCCCAGGACATCAAAATTCCCACAAGACCTCCCAGCACGCCCCAGACCCCCCTGAGAAGGTTCATACCTGGCAGGGGGTCCCCATCTCTGTCACCGAAAGGTACCCCAAACCAGCCTTGGGTTCCCCCTAGGATTGCCCAATCCCCCCCTTTGAGAATCCTGAAAACCCCCCGGGGAACCCCCCAAAAATCCACCGGGACCCCAAAAACCCTGGAGATAGACAAAACCCCCCCAGGAATTCATCATGAAATTTATACCCAGCAAGGGATCCCCATCACCATCATCGGCATCACCCGGATACCCCCAGATCCTCTCGGGATCTTGTGCCTGAAGCAAATGGAAAGAGAACTGGGGTGTGAAAAATAAAGTTTGTTTATTTTCAGAAAAAACAGCAATGAAAACACAGAACACATTTACATTGTAAGAATATTTGTAACAACAGCAATCTATAGAACGTATATACCTAAGAACATATGTCATGGTTTGACACTGGCGCGATGCCAGCGCTCCCATGAAAATGCACTTTTTAAAATAATTGCTGTGAGATGTGATCAGGAACAGAGCAGAGCAGGCTCAAGCTTAATAACAAAGAAAATAACTTTATTAAACTACTACTACTATAAAAACACAGACACTCAATCCTGGACAAAGACCTTCCAAAACACTCTTCCTCCTCCCAACTAATTCCCACCTAATTTCCAAATGGAACCACAGTGAGACACCACCCGGGATCCTGATCAAGTTGCCACCCTTCAGATAATCAAATACTCAATCTTTCAAGGGAGACAGGAGTCTCTCCTGTGCCACAGACTCCCCAGGAAACACAATTGCCACCCTTGTGTTTCCATGTCACACATGGCAACTGCCCAGAGAAAATCTGTCATGGTGACACTCTCCTCTCCATGTCACAGTGCTCTCACCACCGTGCATGGACAGACTGCTCATAGGGCTCCTTTTAGGATGCTTTGCCATGGACCAAAAGAGACAACAGTTCAGTTTCTCATTGCGGGACTACAGTCACCCCCATTGTCCCCTGGGGCTGAGGGTCCAACAGCAGAGGTCTTCTTCTCCTCTTCTTCTTCCTTGAAGACAGAGGGCTTCTCCCCACCTTTTTCAACTCTCCTCTGTTCTCTCTACTCCTCTGCTGGTAATCCCTGAAACAGGTCTCTTGGCTCACCAAACCACCCCCCTAAGTGCAGCTTCTGTCAGGAGAATTTGGTTCAGTCTATGGCTAACAAGAAAAGTCCAGCCACAAGCCACTCCATCATCTCCTTCCAACTCAAGAATTTCTTCTTCCATCATCTCGGATCCCAGACTGTCTCTCTTCTACTTCAAATCAAGGAGGAGTAATATTTTACAAAGCCTTCATTTCTCAGGAAAGGGTTAAAAGCTCAGACTCCCTGGATGGCTGATATCTCTGCCCAGCAGCCGATTCCCAAGGCCAAGGCTGGGTGCATTGCCCCCCCCTCTCCTTCTCCTCCGCGCCGACAAAGTTACAGGTGCTGTCCGCACTTTCTGCCTCTTCCCCCTGGGGGGGATGACAAAGACATCTCCACTTCTCTCCACCCTTCTGTCCACAATAGCTGGCTCGGTTCCAGTCCTTCAGCCCCCTCGGCTCACCTCGACCAGGCCACATGGCTTCCCCTCCCCCACCCAGCCCCATGGCAGGGCAGGGGAGATCTGCACTGCACCCTGACCGGAACCAAAGAGAGCGAGCACTTGGGAGTTCTTGCTTTTAACCCCCTGTGTTCTCAGAGGCGTATCCACACCTTTAGTGGCCACTTTAGGTGCCAATATCCAAACTTGACCACTGATTGGTTTGACCCAACTTCCTGAAAGAATTCACTTCCATGTCAAACCACAACAGCATATCCAACAAAAGTCAATTAAACGTACTTACAGAAGACAAAAAGAAGCCCTGAAACCTATAGCCTAAAGACAACAACAAACTCTACAACGTATGTACAAAAGGGTGGTGTCTCTGTCCGGGATCTCCATCGGTCCTTGAGGAAAAGCAAGAGGCACAGTCACTCCAATCAGGCAGAGAGGGCTCTTCCATGTGCCCCCAGGCTGGCCCAGCAAGCGCAGCACAGGCTGGGGATGGCCACCAGAACCCAATGCACCGGGTCCCACATCCCTGAGCAGGGACCACCCAGCCCAGTCCCAGCCTGGCAGCAGAGGACCCACTCTGCCTGTGGGGACCACATGCCTGTCCTGCTGCTGGCATTGCTCTTCATCCCAAGATCATGGCCTCTTCCTCATCTTTCTCATCAATGTCCATGTCCTCAAGGTACTCTTCCATTTCCACGTCCATCTCCTCTTCCACATCTACCTCCATCTCTTCTTCACCAGTCTCTTCTCCATCCACTTCCATCTCCTCCTCCGTATCCATCTGCATGTCCACCTCCATCTCTTCCTCTCCACTCACTTCTCCATCCACTTCCATCTCCTCCTCTGTATCAATCTCCATGTCCACTTCCATTGCATCGTCTCCACTCTCTTCCCCATCCACTTCCATCTCCTCCTCTGTATCAGCCTGCATGTCCACCTCCATCTCGTCCTCTCTCTCTGTGACAGCCTGCAGAGGTAGCAACACCTCAGAGTGGGGTCCCTGTCCCACCCCATCCCCACAGAACTCCAGCCCAGCCAGGCAGCTGGGGGGGGTCCACCTCCATGGAATGGCACTGTACCTTCCTCAGGACAAATGTGAGCATCCTGCAGGGACGGATGACAAAATCCAGGCAACAGAGAGCTTTCAGGACTGATGGGAGTATCAGGGCGCAGGTGACGAGAAGAGTGACAGGGAGCATGGTGAAGGGTGAGCTGGCACGAGGGCTGGCACAGGGTGGGCTGACACAAGGGCCAGTGGTTGTGTTGTGGTCTTTGCTGGACGCTGGAAGTTCCTGCTGGAACATCGCATCTGTGACATCACAGTGGATCTAAAGAGCATCTTGTTCCGAGCTGAGCAATCTTCCCCAGCCCATGCTGCTCACAGCCCTGTTGCCAAGGATGGGGCATCCACAGCCTGGGCCAGTGCCTCAGCAGCCTCCGTGTAAAAGAGCAGCTTCCTCATATCCAACTTCAATCAGCCTCCTGCAGCTGAAAGCCATCCCCCCTTGTCCTGTTGCCACGGGCCCGGCTGAACACTGTCCCCGTCTTTCCTGTGGGACCCTTCCAGTCCTGCAGAGCTGCAGTGAGGCCTCCCCAGTGTCTCCTGTTTCCAGGCTGAGCATCCCCAGCCCCACTTGGACGGCAGTCAGGTAGATCAGGGGGAGTCAAGGCTGAAGTCAAACAGCATCAGGAACTGAGAGGTGGAAGCTTTAGGCCCAGGTTTGCCTCTATAATAACAGTGGAGGGGAAGATGGTGGGACACTGGCTCTGTTCTAACCGCTGATTATTTTCTTTTTTTTTTTTTTTCCCTTCTTTTCTGTCATGCTGATGCAGGTGTTGCTGTTTGCAAGGAAGCTTGGCACATTATCCATTGTCTTCTCCATTTGTGAAACACCGAGCAGAGTCTGGGCAGGCTGATGATGCAGAGCAAAACCTGCAAATACACCGGTGATCCTGAGCCTGGAGGGTGCAGCTAAACCCGGCCAAAAATAATTTCTGGAAAGTCAAGCCTGTTTTACATTTTCTTGAATTTGGCTATTCCTGAACTGGGGGAGAGGGCTTTCTGGGGAGGGGGTGCCACAGGGGTTCCCCCCCCCCCATTTTTGGGGGGTTTCCCATGGTGCCCCCTCCCCAAAAAGCACCGCAGGCCCCCTGAGGTGGCTCCTGTTCCACCGGCCGGTGCCCCCTGATCCAGGACTGCCCCCGGTGAGTCTGGGGCGCTCTGGGGGGATTTTGGGGGGATTTTGGCGGCATGTATGGGCTTTGGGGGATTTTGTTGGGAGATTAGGGGGAATTATTGGATTTTGGAGAGAATTACTGGGTTTGTGGGGTTATGGGGGTTTTGTGGGTTTTGAGGATTTTGGGTTTTAGGGATTTTTTAGGGTTTTGGGGTGGTTATTTTTTGGGGGGTTTACTGAAATTTTTGGGAGGTTTTTTTTTTTTAAATTTTGGTGGGTTCCACTGAGATTTTGTGGGATTCTTTGGTGTTTAGGAGTTTTTAATTGGGATTTTTGGGGGATTTTGGGGGGTTTTAGTGGAATTTTGGGGGGCTTTGGAGTTGTCCCAGGGTGTGGGGAAGGGCTGAGAGGCACCAAAGTCTCCTTTAAACCCCTGAAAGTCCCAATAAACCCCATGAAATCTCAATTAAATTTCACAAATTCCCATTAGAACACCCTCGAATCCCAATAAAAGCCCACAAAATCCCAATTAAACCCCACAAATCCTCCCAAAAATGTCTCCAAAACCACAACAAGCCCCACAAAATACTCACGAGTCCAAAGAAATCTTGACAACAACCTAGAAAAAACCTACAAAACCCCCCCTAATCCCCACTAAAATTCCTAACAAACCCAAATCCCCAAAGAATCCCACTAAATGCCCCCACAATTCCAATAAATTGCCTCCAAATCCCCTAAAAATCCCAATAAAACCCAGAAATAATTCCAGAGGATCCCACAAAATCCCCACAAAATCCCAGTAAAACCTTCCAAAATTCTAAAGAAAACACAAAAAATTTCAATTAACCACCAAATACCCCCAGGAAAAAAACTTCCCCCTCAAAGCACCAATAAAACCCCTCAAAACCAAACTCCCCAAAATCCCCCAACTGCCTCCAAACCCAATAATTCTCCCCAAAAACCCCAACAATTCCCCATAAACTCCCAACACAATTCCCCAAAGCCCAAAAAAGCCCCAGATGCCCAAACCCCTCCCGAGCCCTCCCTGGTCCCTCCCGGTCCCGCCCAGGCCCGTCCGGGGCCGCGGCCAAAACTGCCCGGAGCGAACGCGGAGGTCCCAGAGCGACCCCGGAGCCAATCCTGGGCTCGGCGTCGGGCTCGGCCCCTTTGGGGGATTTTGGGCCGAACCGGGCAGGTTTAGGGTGGGCTTCAGATCCCTTGCGGGGATCCCGAGCCTTTTTGGGTGGATTTTCAGCCCCTGTGGCTGATTTGAGGCCGAATCTGGTGGGGTTTAGGGGGGATTTCAGACCCCTTTGGATGATTTTAGGCCCATGTGGGTGGGGCTGGGGCCCATTTGAGTGAGTTTAGGAAAAACTGGGCCCATATGGGTGAATCCTAATCCTGTGTGCGTGATTTTAGGTCCCTTTTTTGTGTATTTTGGGCCCATTTAAGTAGGGTTTTTTGCTGCTTTGGGCAATTTTAGGTTGAACCAAGCCTTTTTAGGGTGATTTTAGGTCTTCTTGTGTTGGTGTCAGGGACATTTTGGTGATTTTAGATACCTTTGGATGATTTTAGGCTGGACCAGATACTTTCAGGGTGGATTTTAGTCACATTTGAAAGATTTACGGGTGATCTTAAGCCATTTCTTGAGGGCTATAAAACACTTGGGGCAGTTTTAGGCCCCTTTGGTTGGATTTTAGAGCCCTCTGGATACTTTTAATCCCATTTGGTTGGTGTCAGGCCGAACCATGTGGATGTAGGCTGCATTTGATGCCCTTTTGGGTGATTTTGGGTCAAACCGGGCTTTTTTAGGACAGCGCGTCCCCCTGGCCCCGCTCCTTTCCCCTCACGGTTCTGCCCTTTCCTCTCTCCTTTCCCCTCATGGTTCAGGATCCCGGAGCGGGGGAGGAGGAGGAGGGAGGGAGGAAGAGGCGCAGCGGCAGCAGGGAGCAGCCGGAGGAGAGGAGAGAAGGAATCGTGTGGCCCTGGCGCTGCCTGAGCTCGCAGCACCCCGGGAGCATCGCCCCCATCCCGCAGGTGCCCAGGGAGGGGGAGCTCGGCCCAAATATCCTGGGGGGTGCCTGGGTTCGGGTTCTTTGGGAGGGATGTTTGGAGCTGGCAGGGCTCCAAAGCCGAGCCGCAGCTGGCCCTCGGGGGGACATCGGGGGGTCCCCGAGAGGTGTTTTCGGGGGATCCCAGTGTGGGTGGCGGCAGAGCCCCGTCGGGGGGACACCGGTTTTGGGGAGCCCCGGGAGAGCCGCGGCTGCCCTGAGCGGGAGCCCCGAGAGAGGAGAGCCCCAGAAGCCCCAGCGGGGAACCCGAGAGGGGGGGACCCCTGGCAGTGCCGGCACCCCGGCAATGGGGGGTGCTGGGGCTGGAGGGGCGGCATGGCCGGGAAAGGGGTGCGGGGCTCCTGGGGCTGCCAGGGGCTGCTCCCAGCAGGAGCCCAGTTGCTGCCAGTCATTCCCCGTTATGATACAATTTGCCCCCAGCACTGTTCCCGTTGTTCCCAGTGCCATCCAGTGTTTTCCCAGTTCTCCCACTTGCCCCCAGAATAGTCCCAGTCACTCCCAGTAAGATCCCAGTATGAGTCCAGTATGATCCCAGTCTCTCCCAGCAGGGCCCCAGTCACTCACCCTTGTCCCCAGTTGCCCCCAGCGTGGTCCCAGTTGCCCCCAGCACATTCCCAGTGGCTCCATATGTGTCCCAGTCCTAGTGCAATGATGGGGAATACCAAACGCACTTGAGGCATCACGTACGGTTAACACCAAAGCTGTGGCTATGTTTGTGATGGGGTCATAGGTAAAGTTCACTAGGTTCCACCGGGATTGGAATTCCTTTTCAAAATCAGCGGCACTGTCCCAAACTATTTTCCGAATCTCAGTAGGAAAAGTGCCTTCTTCACCTTCTCTTATAATCGAGGCAGCAACCGACTGCATCCCTAATTGAGCCTGGATACAGCTGAGAGCTAAAGAAACGTTCTTTTGTGTGGCACCGAGTGCATCAATTACCAATTTGTGATCATTTACGCTTGCTTCCTCCCAACTTGGTAATATGTTTGATAGCAAGCACTGATGTCTTCCCAAGGCCAAGAAGGACGACTGCAGTGGTTGTTGGAATTTGGTCAAATCTAGTGGTGGCAGCCAATGTGTTCATTAATACTTCTGAATCAATGCTATTTAGAATTCCCAATCCTGTTCCCACAGCACCGGTTATGTCTCTTAGCATCCGTCTTTTAGAAGGGTTCCGCTGTCGCAACCAGGTCGTCCAACCCTGAAAAGAAGTTTTTTTTGCATCAGCAAAATCAGGGGTATTTAACCCCATCGTTTGGGAACTGGGGAGTGTTTGACACCCCAGGATCTGGGATTTGGAGGGTTTGATCCTAAAATTTGGGGTTCGGGGCTGGGGGGGGGGTAGGGCTTGACATCCCAGAGTTTGGGTTTGAGGGTGTTTGACCCCCCCAGTGTTTGAACCCCCAGGATTTGGGGTCGGGGGGAGTTGACCCCAGGATCTGGGGTGTTTGACCCGCTGGGTTTGGGGTCGGGGTTGAGAGCAGAGCCATTTCCTGGAAACAGCGGCGGGACCGGGACTGGGAACAGGATCGGGATCGGGAATGGGAGTGGGATCGGGGTCGGGAATGAGATCGGGAACGGGAACAGAAATGGGAATGGGATTGGGATCGGGAACAGGATCAGGAACGGGATTGGGCTCGGGAAGGGGAGAGGCCCTGGCCCAATAATGGACCCCTCCCCCAGGGAGCGACCCTGCCCCAATCCCGAGATGGACCAATCCCCTCAATCCCAGACCCCTCCCCAATTCCCAAACCCTCCCCAATGCCAGCCCCTGACCCAGTCCCAGACCCCTGCCCAGTCGCTGAACGGACCCTCCCTCAATCCCAGCCCGCCCCGATCCGGATCGGAGCCATCCCCGGAGCCTCCCCCATTCCCGGACCGGACCCTTCAATCCCTTTTTGGGGCGGCTCCTGCCGCTTCCAGCCCATTTTTGGGGGATCCAAACGGCTCCGGGGACCCTCCCCACTTTGGGGGTGTTGGGGTGGCCCCAGGGCCGCCCCGAGGGCCGAGGGGGGATGGAAACCCCCAAAGCCGGGGGGCTCCTGGGGGTCCCCAGTTCCCCCCGTCCCCACCCCAAAACAGCTCCTGGCCAATCAGAGCGCGCGGCGCTGCTGACAACTCAGTTGCCGGGCCGGCGATTTTCAGGCAATCAGCGCCTGCGATAGCGCTGCTCCTCGGTTGCCAGGCAGATCAAAACGCTTCTCAATGCGCTAGCCAATCAGAGACTGCGCGGGGCCATTTCTAGCCAATCAGAGCGCTTGTTCTCGATGACTCCTCAGTCGCCAGGCGGACCCGCAGCGCCCAGCGCTCCCCGGGAGCGGAATTTGGGGAGGGGGGAGGTGACCCTGGGGATGGGGATGGGGCGTGCGGGGGCAGCTGGGGCCGGACTGGTGGCACTGGTGGTGCTGAGAGCCCCCCCGGCCGCGGGGGTCGCGGTGAGAAGGGGTTGGGGGCCCCAAATTAAACCAAAGAGGGATCGGGACCCCCCCACGGAGCAGGAGGGGCCTGGAACCCCCAAAACCAAACACGGGGGAGGGGAGCGGGGATTGGGGGAACGATGGGGAGGGCGGGGGAAAGAGGGGGATGGGACACCCAAAAAGGATCAAGACAACTTGAGGTGGCCACCTTTATATGTGGATGGTAGCCAATGGTAGCCAATGCTTTTTCCCAGTCCATGGGATCCCAGTCTGTGCAATCCCAGTCCATGTGGTCCCAGTCCATATAATCTCAACCCAGTTTATCCCAGTGTGTACCGTCCTGATCCCTATGGTCCCATTCCATATGGTCCCAGTCCATAGGATCTCAGTCCAGGTGATCTCAGCCCATGTTTGATCCCAGTCTGTGTGGTTCTGCACACACTGCCAGGGTCTGAAATTCCAGTCACCAGCCAGGAAAAAATGTTCCTGCCCTTGAATGTCCTTGCTGTCCTCTCAACGAGTTAGAATAAAACTAAAAATCAATAAATTTGAATTTAAATAAAATAGAATAAAAATGAAATTTAAAAATTTCAACTCTTACAACCCTCCTAGGGCTCCGCTGCCGGAATCAGCAGGAGTGGTGTTGGCCTCTTCAGGGGAGTTAGAGTGGGACCCGACCAGAGCGGGGGCCCTTAAACCCCAAAAATCCACGCTGGGGGGCAAAACATCCCCTACAGCGGCTTGGAGTGAGTCCCCCAGAAAAATGTCACTTAAAGCTGTCATGATCACCCCTGAAAAGGGGCTTGTGGGGCTGTGGCCCCACAAACACCTGAAAATGGGGAGGAAAAAACACCCTTGGAGGGGTGAGGTCCCCCCAAACATCCCTAAAAAGAGAAAAACTCCTCTTCAGAGGGGCCTGAAGACCCTTCAGGGCCCTCGAGGAGGGACAAGATCCCCTCCTCTGCTGGGGCCTCTCTGAGCCGGGAGCTCTCCCGTTGGCGGCTGCCCTCGGGGGAGCCCCGAACGACGGCGGCTCCTGGGCTGAGCCCCCCTCAGCTGGGGCTGTGGAGGGAACTGGGGGGGCTGGGACGGCGCCTGGGGGTCCTGGGGTGACCTGGGGGAGCCTCAGTGGGTCCCACCTCCCCCTGTGCCCCCTCTCCCACCCCCTTCTCAATATTGCCCCCAAACAAAAGGTTGTGGCTGTGCCAGCGCCCCCACCGACCTCCAGCCCTGGGAACCTGGAGCAAGCGGAAACCACAACTTTGCAAATGCTACCTGTGCCTGAAGCAAATGGAAAGAGAACTGGGGTGTGAAAAATAAAGCTTGTTTATTTTCAGAAAAACAGCAAAGAAAACACAGAACACATTTACATTGTAAGAATATTTGTAACAACAACTATCTATGGAACGTATATACCTAAGAACATATCTAACAAAAGTCTATGAAACGTATTTACAGAAGACAAAAAGAAGCCCTAAAACCTATGGCCTAAAGACAACAACAAACTCTACAAGGTATGTACAAAAGGGTGGCATCTCTATCCGGGATCTCCATCGGTCCTTGAGGAAAAGCAAGAGGCACGGTCACTCCAATCAGGCAGAGAGGGCTCTTCCATGTGCCCCCAGGCTGGCCCAGCAAGCGCAGCACAGGCTGGGGATGGCCACCAGAACCCAATGCACCGGGTCCCACATCCCTGAGCAGGGACCACCCAGCCCAGTCCCAGCCTGGCAGCAGGGGACCCGCTCTGCCTGTGGGGACCACATGCTTGTCCTGCTGCTGGTATTGCTCTTCATCCCAATGTCATGGTTTCTTCCTCATCTTTCTCATCAATGTCCATGTCCTCAAGGTACTCTTCCATTTCCACGTCCATCTCCTCTTCCACATCTACCTCCATCTCTTCTTCACCAGTCTCTTCTCCATCCACTTCCATCTCCTCCTCTGGATCCATCTGCATGTCCACCTCCATCTCTTCCTCTCCAGTCTCTTCTCCATCCACTTCCATCTTCTCCTCTGTATCAATCTCCATGTCCACCTCCATCTCTTCCTCTCCAGTCTCTTCTCCATCCACTTCCATCTCCTCCTCTGTATCCATCTGCATGTCCACCTCCATCGCATTGTCTCCACTCTCTTCACCATCCACTTCCATGTCCTCCTCTCTATCAGCCTGCATGTCCACCTCCATCTCGTCCTCTCTCTCGGTGACAGCCTGCAGAGGTAGCAACACCTCAGAGTGGGGTCCCTGTCCCACCCCATCCCCACAGAACTCCAGCCCAGCCGGGCAGCTGGGGGGTGTCCACCTCCATGGAATGGCACTGTACCTTCCTCAGGACAAATGTGAGCATCCTGCAGGGACGGATGACAAAATCCAGGCAACAGAGAGCTTTCAGGACTGATGGGAGTATCAAGGCGCAGGTGACGAGAAGAGTGACAGGGAACATGGTGAAGGGTGAGCTGGCACGAGGGCTGGCACAGGGTAGGCTGACACAAGCGCCAGTGGTTGTGTTGTGCTCTTTGCTGGACGCTGGAAGTTCCTGCTGGAACATCACATCTGTGACATCACAGTGGATCTAAAGAGCATCTTGTTCCGAGCTGAGCAATCTTCCCCAGCCCATGCTGCTCACAGCCCTGTTGCCAAGGATGGGGCATCCACAGCCTGGGCCAGTGCCTCAGCAGCCTCCGTGTAAAAGAGCAGCTCCCTCAGATCCAACTTCAATCAGCCTCCTGCAGTTGAAAGCCATCCCCCCTTGTCCTGTTGCCACGGGCCCGGCTGAACACTGTCCCCGTCTTTCCTGTGGGACCCTTCCAGTCCTGCAGAGCTGCAGTGAGGCCTCCCCAGTGTCTCCTCTTTCCAGGCTGAGCATCCCCAGCCCCACTTGGACGGCAGTCAGGTAGATCAGGGGGAGTCAAGGCTGAAGTCAAACAGCATCAGGAACTGAGAGGTGGAAGCTTTAGGCCCAGGTTTGCCTCTGTAATAACAGTGGAGGGGAAGATGGTGGGACACTGGCTCTGTTCTAAACGGTGAATATTTTCTTTTTTTTTTTTTTTCCCTTCTTTTCTGTCATGCTGATGCAGGTGTTGCTGTTTGCAAGGAAGCTTGGCACAATATCCATTGTCTTCTCCATTTGTGAAACACCGAGCAGAGTCTGGGCAGGCTGATGATGCAGAGCAAAACCTGCAAATACACCGGTGATCCTGAGCCTGGAGGGTGCAGCTAAACCCGGCCAAAAATAATTTCTGGAAAGTCAAGCCTGGTTTACATTTTCTTGAGTTTGGCTATTCCTGAACCGGGGGAGAGGGCTTTCTGGGGAGGGGGTGCCACAGGGTTCCCCCCCCCCCCATTTTTGGGAGGTTTCCCATGGTGCCCCCTCCCCAAAAAGCACCGCGGGCCCCCTGAAGCGGCTTCTGTTCCACCGGCCGGTGCCCCCTGATCCAGGACTGCCCCCGGTGAGTCTGGGGCGCTCTGGGGGGATTTTGGGGAGATTTTGGCGGCATGTATGGGCTTTGGGGGATTTTGTTGGGAGATTAGGGGGAATTATTGGATTTTGGAGAGAATTACTGGGTTTGTGGGGTTATGGGGGTTTTGTGGGTTTTGAGGATTTTGGATTTTAGGGATTTTTTAGGGTTTTGGGGTGGTTATTTTTTGGGGGGTTTATTGAAATTTTTGGGCGGTTTTTTTTGTTTGTTTTTGTTTTTTTTTTTTTTTTTAATTTTGGTGGTTTCCATTGGGATTTTGTGGGATTCTTTGGTGTTTAGGAGTTTTTAATTGGGATTTTGGGGGGATTTTGGGGGGTTTTAGTGGAATTTTGGGGGGCTTTGGAGTTGTCCCAGGGTGTGGGGAAGAGCTGAGAGGCACCAAAATCTGCTTTAAACCCCTGAAAGTCCCAATAAACCCCATGAAATTGCAATTAAATTTCACAAATTCCCATTAGAACACCCTCGAATCCCAATAAAAGCCCACAAAATCCCAATTAAACCCCACAAATCCCCCCCCCAAAATGTCTCCAAAACCACATGAAGCCCCACAAAATACTCACGAGACCAAAGAAATCTCGACAACAACCAAAAAAAACCTACAAAACCCCCCCAAATCCCCACTAAAATTCCTAAAAAACCCAATTCCCCAAAGAATCCCACTAAATGCCCCCACAATTCCAATAAATTGCCTCCAAATCCCCTAAAAATCCCAATAAAACCCAGAAATAATTCCAGAGGATCCCACAAAATCCCCACAAAATCCCAGTAAAACCTTCCAAAATTCTAAAGAAAACACAAAAAATTTCAATTAACCCCCAAATACCCCCAGGAAAACAACTTCCCCCTCAAAGCACCAATAAAACCCCTCAAAATCCAAACTCCCCAAAATCCCCCAACTGCCTCCAAACCCAATAACTCTCCCCAAAAACCCCAACAATTCCCTGTAAACTCCCAACACAATTCCCAAAAGCCCAAAAAAGCCCCAGATGCCCAAACCCCTCCCGAGCCCTCCCTGGTCCCTCCCGGTCCCACCCAGGCCCGTCCGGGGCCGCGGCCAAAACTGCCCGGAGCGGACGCGGAGGTCCCGGAGCGACCCCGGAGCCGATCCCGGGCTCGGCCTCGGGCTCGGCCCCTTTGGGGGATTTTGGGCCGAACCGGGCAGGTTTAGGGTGGGCTTCAGATCCCTTGCGGGGATCCCGAGCCTTTTTGGGTGGATTTTCAGCCCCTGTGGCTGATTTGAGGCCGAATCTGGTGGGGTTTAGGGGGGATTTCAGACCCCTTTGGATGATTTTAGGCCCATGTGGGTGGGGCTGGGGCCCATTTGAGTGAGTTTAGGAAAAACTGGGCCCATATGGGTGAATCCTAATCCTGTGTGCGTGATTTTAGGTCCCTTTTTTGTGTATTTTGGGTGCATTTAAGTAGGGTTTTTTGCTGCTTTGGGCAATTTTAGGTTGAACCAAGCCTTTTTAGGGTGATTTTAGGTCTTCTTGTGTTGGTGTCAGGGACATTTTGGTGATTTTAGATACCTTTGGATGATTTTAGGCTGGACCAGATACTTTCAGGCTGGATTTTAGTCACATTTGAAAGATTTACGGGTGATCTTAAGCCATTTCTTGAGGGCTATAAAACACTTGGGGCAGTTTTAGGCCCCTTTGGTTGGATTTTAGAGCCCTCTGGATACTTTTAATCCCATTTGGTTGGTGTCAGGCCGAACCATGTGGATGTAGGCTGCATTTGATGCCCTTTTGGGTGATTTTGGGTCAAACCGGGCTTTTTTAGGACAGCGCGTCCCCCTGGCCCCGCTCCTTTCCCCTCACGGTTCTGCCCTTTCCTCTCTCCTTTCCCCTCATGGTTCAGGATCCCGGAGCGGGGGAGGAGGAGGAGGGAGGGAGGAAGAGGCGCAGCGGCAGCAGGGAGCAGCCGGAGGAGAGGAGAGAAGGAATCGCGTGGCCCTGGCGCTGCCTGAGCTCGCAGCACCCCGGGAGCATCGCCCCCATCCCGCAGGTGCCCAGGGAGGGGGAGCTCGGCCCAAATATCCTGGGGGGTGCCTGGGTTCGGGTTCTTTGGGAGGGATGTTTGGAGCTGGCAGGGCTCCAAAGCCGAGCCGCAGCTGGCCCTCGGGGGGACATCGGGGGGTCCCCGAGAGGTGTTTTCGGGGGATCCCAGTGTGGGTGGCGGCAGAGCCCCGTCGGGGGGACACCGGTTTTGGGGAGCCCCGGGAGAGCCGCGGCTGCCCTGAGCGGGAGCCCCGAGAGAGGAGAGCCCCAGAAGCCCCAGCGGGGAACCCGAGAGGGGGGGACCCCTGGCAGTGCCGGCACCCCGGCAATGGGGGGTGCTGGGGCTGGAGGGGCGGCATGGCCGGGAAAGGGGTGCGGGGCTCCCGGGGCTGCCAGGGGCTGCTCCCAGCAGGAGCCCAGTTGCTGCCAGTCATTCCCCGTTATGATACAATTTGCCCCCAGCACTGTTCCCGTTGTTCCCAGTGCCATCCAGTGTTTTCCCAGTTCTCCCACTTGCCCCCAGAATAGTCCCAGTCACTCCCAGTAAGATCCCAGTATGAGTCCAGTATGATCCCAGTCTCTCCCAGCAGGGCCCCAGTCACTCACCCTTGTCCCCAGTTGCCCCCAGCGTGGTCCCAGTTGCCCCCAGCACATTCCCAGTGGCTCCATATGTGTCCCAGTCCTAGTGCAATGATGGGGAATACCAAACGCACTTGAGGCATCACGTACGGTTAACACCAAAGCTGTGGCTATGTTTGTGATGGGGTCATAGGTAAAGTTCACTAGGTTCCACCGGGATTGGAATTCCTTTTCAAAATCAGCGGCACTGTCCCAAACTATTTTCCGAATCTCAGTAGGAAAAGTGCCTTCTTCACCTTCTCTTATAATCGAGGCAGCAACCGACTGCATCCCTAATTGAGCCTGGATACAGCTGAGAGCTAAAGAAACGTTCTTTTGTGTGGCACCGAGTGCATCAATTACCAATTTGTGATCATTTACGCTTGCTTCCTCCCAACTTGGTAATATGTTTGATAGCAAGCACTGATGTCTTCCCAAGGCCAAGAAGGACGACTGCAGTGGTTGTTGGAATTTGGTCAAATCTAGTGGTGGCAGCCAATGTGTTCATTAATACTTCTGAATCAATGCTATTTAGAATTCCCAATCCTGTTCCCACAGCACCGGTTATGTCTCTTAGCATCCGTCTTTTAGAAGGGTTCCGCTGTCGCAACCAGGTCGTCCAACCCTGAAAAGAAGTTTTTTTTGCATCAGCAAAATCAGGGGTATTTAACCCCATCGTTTGGGAACTGGGGAGTGTTTGACACCCCAGGATCTGGGATTTGGAGGGTTTGATCCTAAAATTTGGGGTTCGGGGCTGGGGGGGGGGTAGGGCTTGACATCCCAGAGTTTGGGTTTGAGGGTGTTTGACCCCCCCAGTGTTTGAACCCCCAGGATTTGGGGTCGGGGGGAGTTGACCCCAGGATCTGGGGTGTTTGACCCGCTGGGTTTGGGGTCGGGGTTGAGAGCAGAGCCATTTCCTGGAAACAGCGGCGGGACCGGGACTGGGAACAGGATCGGGATCGGGAATGGGAGTGGGATCGGGGTCGGGAATGAGATCGGGAACGGGAACAGAAATGGGAATGGGATTGGGATCGGGAACAGGATCAGGAACGGGATTGGGCTCGGGAAGGGGAGAGGCCCTGGCCCAATAATGGACCCCTCCCCCAGGGAGCGACCCTGCCCCAATCCCGAGATGGACCAATCCCCTCAATCCCAGACCCCTCCCCAATTCCCAAACCCTCCCCAATGCCAGCCCCTGACCCAGTCCCAGACCCCTGCCCAGTCGCTGAACGGACCCTCCCTCAATCCCAGCCCGCCCCGATCCGGATCGGAGCCATCCCCGGAGCCTCCCCCATTCCCGGACCGGACCCTTCAATCCCTTTTTGGGGCGGCTCCTGCCGCTTCCAGCCCATTTTTGGGGGATCCAAACGGCTCCGGGGACCCTCCCCACTTTGGGGGTGTTGGGGTGGCCCCAGGGCCGCCCCGAGGGCCGAGGGGGGATGGAAACCCCCAAAGCCGGGGGGCTCCTGGGGGTCCCCAGTTCCCCCCGTCCCCACCCCAAAACAGCTCCTGGCCAATCAGAGCGCGCGGCGCTGCTGACAACTCAGTTGCCGGGCCGGCGATTTTCAGGCAATCAGCGCCTGCGATAGCGCTGCTCATCGGTTGCCAGGCAGATCAAAACGCTTCTCAATGCGCTAGCCAATCAGAGACTGCGCGGGGCCATTTCTAGCCAATCAGAGCGCTTGTTCTCGATGACTCCTCAGTCGCCAGGCGGAGCCGCAGCGCCCAGCGCTCCCCGGGAGCGGAATTTGGGGAGGGGGGAGGTGACCCTGGGGATGGGGATGGGGCGTGCGGGGGCAGCTGGGGCCGGACTGGTGGCACTGGTGGTGCTGAGAGCCCCCCCGGCCGCGGGGGTCGCGGTGAGAAGGGGTTGGGGGCCCCAAATTAAACCAAAGAGGGATCGGGACCCCCCCACGGAGCAGGAGGGGCCTGGAACCCCCAAAACCAAACACGGGGGAGGGGAGCGGGGATTGGGGGAACGATGGGGAGGGCGGGGGAAAGAGGGGGATGGGACACCCAAAAAGGATCAAGACAACTTGAGGTGGCCACCTTTATATGTGGATGGTAGCCAATGGTAGCCAATGCTTTTTCCCAGTCCATGGGATCCCAGTCTGTGCAATCCCAGTCCATGTGGTCCCAGTCCATATAATCTCAACCCAGTTTATCCCAGTGTGTACCGTCCTGATCCCTATGGTCCCATTCCATATGGTCCCAGTCCATAGGATCTCAGTCCAGGTGATCTCAGCCCATGTTTGATCCCAGTCTGTGTGGTTCTGCACACACTGCCAGGGTCTGAAATTCCAGTCACCAGCCAGGAAAAAATGTTCCTGCCCTTGAATGTCCTTGCTGTCCTCTCAACGAGTTAGAATAAAACTAAAAATCAATAAATTTGAATTTAAATAAAATAGAATAAAAATGAAATTTAAAAATTTCAACTCTTACAACCCTCCTAGGGCTCCGCTGCCGGAATCAGCAGGAGTGGTGTTGGCCTCTTCAGGGGAGTTAGAGTGGGACCCGACCAGAGCGGGGGCCCTTAAACCCCAAAAATCCACGCTGGGGGGCAAAACATCCCCTACAGCGGCTTGGAGTGAGTCCCCCAGAAAAATGTCACTTAAAGCTGTCATGATCACCCCTGAAAAGGGGCTTGTGGGGCTGTGGCCCCACAAACACCTGAAAATGGGGAGGAAAAAACACCCTTGGAGGGGTGAGGTCCCCCCAAACATCCCTAAAAAGAGAAAAACTCCTCTTCAGAGGGGCCTGAAGACCCTTCAGGGCCCTCGAGGAGGGACAAGATCCCCTCCTCTGCTGGGGCCTCTCTGAGCCGGGAGCTCTCCCGTTGGCGGCTGCCCTCGGGGGAGCCCCGAACGACGGCGGCTCCTGGGCTGAGCCCCCCTCAGCTGGGGCTGTGGAGGGAACTGGGGGGGCTGGGACGGCGCCTGGGGGTCCTGGGGTGACCTGGGGGAGCCTCAGTGGGTCCCACCTCCCCCTGTGCCCCCTCTCCCACCCCCTTCTCAATATTGCCCCCAAACAAAAGGTTGTGGCTGTGCCAGCGCCCCCACCGACCTCCAGCCCTGGGAACCTGGAGCAAGCGGAAACCACAACTTTGCAAATGCTACCTGTGCCTGAAGCAAATGGAAAGAGAACTGGGGTGTGAAAAATAAAGCTTGTTTATTTTCAGAAAAACAGCAAAGAAAACACAGAACACATTTACATTGTAAGAATATTTGTAACAACAACTATCTATGGAACGTATATACCCAAGAACATATCTAACAAAAGTCTATGAAACGTATTTACAGAAGACAAAAAGAAGCCCTAAAACCTATGGCCTAAAGACAACAACAAACTCTACAAGGTATGTACAAAAGGGTGGCATCTCTATCCGGGATCTCCATCGGTCCTTGAGGAAAAGCAAGAGGCACGGTCACTCCAATCAGGCAGAGAGGGCTCTTCCATGTGCCCCCAGGCTGGCCCAGCAAGCGCAGCACAGGCTGGGGATGGCCACCAGAACCCAATGCACCGGGTCCCACATCCCTGAGCAGGGACCACCCAGCCCAGTCCCAGCCTGGCAGCAGGGGACCCGCTCTGCCTGTGGGGACCACATGCTTGTCCTGCTGCTGGTATTGCTCTTCATCCCAATGTCATGGTTTCTTCCTCATCTTTCTCATCAATGTCCATGTCCTCAAGGTACTCTTCCATTTCCACGTCCATCTCCTCTTCCACATCTACCTCCATCTCTTCTTCACCAGTCTCTTCTCCATCCACTTCCATCTCCTCCTCTGGATCCATCTGCATGTCCACCTCCATCTCTTCCTCTCCAGTCTCTTCTCCATCCACTTCCATCTTCTCCTCTGTATCAATCTCCATGTCCACCTCCATCTCTTCCTCTCCAGTCTCTTCTCCATCCACTTCCATCTCCTCCTCTGTATCCATCTGCATGTCCACCTCCATCGCATTGTCTCCACTCTCTTCACCATCCACTTCCATGTCCTCCTCTCTATCAGCCTGCATGTCCACCTCCATCTCGTCCTCTCTCTCGGTGACAGCCTGCAGAGGTAGCAACACCTCAGAGTGGGGTCCCTGTCCCACCCCATCCCCACAGAACTCCAGCCCAGCCGGGCAGCTGGGGGGTGTCCACCTCCATGGAATGGCACTGTACCTTCCTCAGGACAAATGTGAGCATCCTGCAGGGACGGATGACAAAATCCAGGCAACAGAGAGCTTTCAGGACTGATGGGAGTATCAGGGCGCAGGTGACGAGAAGAGTGACAGGGAACATGGTGAAGGGTGAGCTGGCACGAGGGCTGGCACAGGGTAGGCTGACACAAGGGCCAGTGGTTGTGTTGTGCTCTTTGCTGGACGCTGGAAGTTCCTGCTGGAACATCACATCTGTGACATCACAGTGGATCTAAAGAGCATCTTGTTCCGAGCTGAGCAATCTTCCCCAGCCCATGCTGCTCACAGCCCTGTTGCCAAGGATGGGGCATCCACAGCCTGGGCCAGTGCCTCAGCAGCCTCCGTGTAAAAGAGCAGCTCCCTCAGATCCAACTTCAATCAGCCTCCTGCAGTTGAAAGCCATCCCCCCTTGTCCTGTTGCCACGGGCCCGGCTGAACACTGTCCCCGTCTTTCCTGTGGGACCCTTCCAGTCCTGCAGAGCTGCAGTGAGGCCTCCCCAGTGTCTCCTCTTTCCAGGCTGAGCATCCCCAGCCCCACTTGGACGGCAGTCAGGTAGATCAGGGGGAGTCAAGGCTGAAGTCAAACAGCATCAGGAACTGAGAGGTGGAAGCTTTAGGCCCAGGTTTGCCTCTGTAATAACAGTGGAGGGGAAGATGGTGGGACACTGGCTCTGTTCTAAACGGTGAATATTTTCTTTTTTTTTTTTTTTCCCTTCTTTTCTGTCATGCTGATGCAGGTGTTGCTGTTTGCAAGGAAGCTTGGCACAATATCCATTGTCTTCTCCATTTGTGAAACACCGAGCAGAGTCTGGGCAGGCTGATGATGCAGAGCAAAACCTGCAAATACACCGGTGATCCTGAGCCTGGAGGGTGCAGCTAAACCCGGCCAAAAATAATTTCTGGAAAGTCAAGCCTGGTTTACATTTTCTTGAGTTTGGCTATTCCTGAACCGGGGGAGAGGGCTTTCTGGGGAGGGGGTGCCACAGGGTTCCCCCCCCCCCCATTTTTGGGAGGTTTCCCATGGTGCCCCCTCCCCAAAAAGCACCGCGGGCCCCCTGAGGTGGCTCCTGTTCCACCGGCCGGTGCCCCCTGATCCAGGACTGCCCCCGGTGAGTCTGGGGCGCTCTGGGGGGATTTTGGGGAGATTTTGGCGGCATGTATGGGCTTTGGGGGATTTTGTTGGGAGATTAGGGGGAATTATTGGATTTTGGAGAGAATTACTGGGTTTGTGGGGTTATGGGGGTTTTGTGGGGTTTGAGGATTTTGGATTTTAGGGATTTTTTAGGGTTTTGGGGTGGTTATTTTTTGGGGGGTTTATTGAAATTTTTGGGCGGTTTTTTTTGTTTGTTTTTGGTTTTTTTTTTTTTTTTAATTTTGGTGGTTTCCATTGGGATTTTGTGGGATTCTTTGGTGTTTAGGAGTTTTTAATTGGGATTTTTGGGGGATTTTGGGGGGTTTTAGTGGAATTTTGGGGGGCTTTGGAGTTGTCCCAGGGTGTGGGGAAGAGCTGAGAGGCACCAAAATCTGCTTTAAACCCCTGAAAGTCCCAATAAACCCCATGAAATTGCAATTAAATTTCACAAATTCCCATTAGAACACCCTCGAATCCCAATAAAAGCCCACAAAATCCCAATTAAACCCCACAAATCCCCACCAAAAATGTCTCCAAAACCACATGAAGCCCCACAAAATACTCACGAGACCAAAGAAATCTCGACAACAACCAAAAAAAACCTACAAAACCCCCCCAAATCCCCACTAAAATTCCTAAAAAACCCAATTCCCCAAAGAATCCCACTAAATGCCCCCACAATTCCAATAAATTGCCTCCAAATCCCCTAAAAATCCCAATAAAACCCAGAAATAATTCCAGAGGATCCCACAAAATCCCCACAAAATCCCAGTAAAACCTTCCAAAATTCTAAAGAAAACACAAAAAATTTCAATTAACCCCCAAATACCCCCAGGAAAACAACTTCCCCCTCAAAGCACCAATAAAACCCCTCAAAATCCAAACTCCCCAAAATCCCCCAACTGCCTCCAAACCCAATAATTCTCCCCAAAAACCCCAACAATTCCCCATAAACTCCCAACACGATTCCCCAAAGCCCAAAAAAGCCCCAGATGCCCAAACCCCTCCCGAGCCCTCCCTGGTCCCTCCCGGTCCCACCCAGGCCCGTCCGGGGCCGCGGCCAAAACTGCCCGGAGCGGACGCGGAGGTCCCGGAGCGACCCCGGAGCCGATCCCGGGCTCGGCCTCGGGCTCGGCCCCTTTGGGGGATTTTGGGCCGAACCGGGCAGGTTTAGGGTGGGCTTCAGATCCCTTGCGGGGATCCCGAGCCTTTTTGGGTGGATTTTCAGCCCCTGTGGCTGATTTGAGGCCGAATCTGGTGGGGTTTAGGGGGGATTTCAGACCCCTTTGGATGATTTTAGGCCCATGTGGGTGGGGCTGGGGCCCATTTGAGTGAGTTTAGGAAAAACTGGGCCCATATGGGTGAATCCTAATCCTGTGTGGGTGATTTTAGGTCCCTTTTTTGTGTCTTTTGGGTGCATTTAAGTAGGGTTTTTTGCTGCTTTGGGCAATTTTAGGTTGAACCAAGCCTTTTTAGGGTGATTTTAGGTCTTCTTGTGTTGGTGTCAGGGACATTTTGGTGATTTTAGATACCTTTGGATGATTTTAGGCTGGACCAGATACTTTCAGGCTGGATTTTAGTCACATTTGAAAGATTTACGGGTGATCTTAAGCCATTTCTTGAGGGCTATAAAACACTTGGGGCAGTTTTAGGCCCCTTTGGTTGGATTTTAGAGCCCATTGGATACTTTTAATCCCATTTGGTTGGTGTCAGGCCGAACCATGTGGATGTAGGCTGCATTTGATGCCCTTTTGGGTGATTTTGGGTCAAACCGGGCTTTTTTAGGACAGCGCGTCCCCTTGGCCCCGCTCCTTTCCCCTCACGGTTCCGCCCTTTCCTCGCCCCCTTTCCCCTCACGGTTCAGGATCCCGGAGCGGGGGAGGAGGAGGAGGGAGGGAGGAAGAGGCGCAGCGGCAGCAGGGAGCAGCCGGAGGAGAGGAGAGAAGGAATCGCGTGGCCCTGGCGCTGCCTGAGCTCGCAGCACCCCGGGAGCATCGCCCCCATCCCGCAGGTGCCCGGGGAGGGGGACCTCGGCCCAAATATCCCGGGGCTCCCTGGGTTTGGGGTTCTTTTTGGGTGGGATGTTTGGAGCTGGCAGGGCTCCAAAGCCGAGCCGCAGCTGGCCCTCGGGGGGACATCGGTGGATCCCCGGGAGGTGTTTTCCAGGGGTCCCGGTGGGCGGTGAGGGCAGCAGAGCCCCGTCGGGGGGACACCGGTTTTGGAGAGCCCCGGGAGAGCCGCGGCTGCCCTGAGCGGGAGCCCAGAGAGAGAAGAGCCCCAGAAGCCCCAGCGGGGACCCCGAGAGGGGGGGACCCCTGGCAGTGCCGGCACCCCGGCAATGGGGGGTGCTGGGGCTGGAGGGGCGGCATGGCCGGGAAAGGGGTGCGGGGCTCCCGGGGCCGCCAGGGGCTGCTCCCAGCAGGAGCCCAGTTGCTGCCAGTCAGTCCCCATTATGATACAATTTGCCCCCAGCACTGTTCCCTGTTGCTCCCACTTTCATCCAGTGTGTTCCCATTTGCTCCCAGTCACAGCCAGTATGGGGGATGATGTGCCTGGTGTGTTCCCAGTCACTCTCAGACACTCCCAGTATTAGTCCAGTCCTTCCCAGTATGGTCTAGAGATGAGACCAGTGTGCTCCCAGTCACTGCCAGTATGAACCAGTTGTGCCCCACATGGTTCCAGTTGCTCCCTTTCACCCTCACTTTTGTTCCAGTCACTCCCAGTCTCTCCCAGTGTACCCCAGTTCCTTCCAGCATACTCCCAGTCACTCCCAGTTCCTTCCAGCATGATCCCATTTGTTCACAACCACTCCCAGTCAGCCTCAGTGTAGTTGCACTCACTGCCAATATGATCCCTGTCACCTCCAGCATGATCCCAGTTGATCCCAGTAGAAGCCCAGTTGTTTCCAGTCACCCCCAGCATGCACCCAGTGACTCCCAGTTCCTCCCACTTGCTCATAGCATGATCCCAGTTGCTCACAGTTGCTCCCAGTCAAACTCAGAATGATCCCAGTCATTCCCAGTGTATCCTATTTGCGCCAGCATGGTCTCAATTGCCCGCTGCAGGCTCCTACTCTGTCCCAGTGTGATCCCAGTATGATCCCAATATGATCCCAGTCTCCCTCGGTGTGACCGCAGTCTGCCCCAGCATGGGCCCAGCTGCTCCCAGTATGATCCCAGTACGATCCCAGTGTAACAAAGTGACTCCCAGTGCTGCCATTCCTGGGATCCCCCAGCCCTCTCTGCGTTCCCCCCTCCCGGATCTCCCGAGAGGAGCCCCAAGGGCTGGCAGTCCCCTGGCAGGGTCCCCAGCAAGGCCCAGTTTGGATGTGCAGCCCCCAGTTTTCCCAGTTTGCCTCTCCTTTTGCCTGGGCCGGGTTCCCCCCGCCCCCAGCGGGTGGGAGCAGCCGAGAACCCCGCGCTGCCCATCCCGACCTGTCCCGGCTCCATCCCCGCTCCTGCTGCGGGCTGCCAGGGCTACGGGAATGGGGCACCAAGGGTGTCGCTTCTCCTGGGGAAGGAGGAGGAGGGAGGGAAGAGGAGGCATGGGACGAAGAGGAAGAGGAGGGACAAAGGAGGATCAGGAAAAGAAAAAGGAACCATGAGCTGGAGCCCTCCCTGAATTCGCAGCCCCTCTGGGACCATCACCCCCTCATCCCATGGGTGACCGGGGATGGGGAGCTCAGCCCAGATATCCTGGGGGGGTCCCTGGGTTGGGTTTTTGGGGGGATGTTTGGAGAATGAAGAATTGCAAAGCTGAGTGGAAAAGGCCCCTTGGGGGGACACTGCGGGGTCCCGGTGGCAGCTGCCGGCAGAGGCAGCCTGGAGGAGCAGAGCCCTGTGTCCCCCAGGAGCCCAAAGTGGGGAGCCCAGAGAGGGGGGAGCGCCGTCATTGGCGGGACCCTCAACAGCCTGGAGAGGGGCAGGGGGGACTCCTTGGAGCCCCTGCAGCCCAAAGCAGAGAAGGAGGGGAGAAGGGACCCCGGGAGCCCAAAAAGCCCTGGCATCCTGTGCCAGGAAGGTGGACAGAGCTTCAGCCAGAGCGCGGAGCTGGTGGGCCATGAGCAGGTTCACCATGGGGAGAAGCCCTACAAGTGCTTGGAGTGTGGGAAGAGCTTCAGGCAGAGCTCCCACCTGATCCAGCACCAGATGATCCACACTGGGGAATGGCCCTATGAGTGTGGGGAGTGTGGGAAGGGCTTCAGCTGCAGCTCCCACCTCGTCACCCACAAAGGCATGCACACTGGGGAGAGGCCCTACGAGTGTCCCCAGTGTCAGAAGAGGTTTCAGACCAGCTCCAGTCTCCTCAGGCACCAGTGGATTCACACGGAGGAGAGGCCTTTCCGCTGCCCCAACTGTGGGAAGGGCTTCAAAGAAAAGTCCCACCTTGTCACCCACCGGCGCGTCCACACTGGGGAGAGGCCCTACGAGTGTCCCCAGTGTGGGAAGAGCTTCTCCAGGAGCTCTACCTTGACCCAACACCAATGGAGGCACCGGTAAGGGAAATCCTGCAAATGCCTCAGCTGTGGGAAGAGCTTCGTGCCCTGCTCCAACTCCATCCCCCATGGGAGGACCCACTTTGGTCAGAGTCCTGGTGACCCACATTCCCAGTGATCCCTGCTGAGAAGACACCTGGAAGGTGGTCTCCACGTCCTCCTGGATCCCCATAGGCACCTGGATGAACACAGGGGCAGGAACATCCATCAGGACTCTGATCTAAACTGGAAATTCACTGGCAGAAAGTGATTTGTTAACTTTACACCCCAAAGAAATTTCACCCGCTCTGTCCAGTTATTTCTTCTGGTGGCATCAAGCAGTGCTGCATGATCTTGGAGGTCTTTTCCATTTCAATAATTTCTTTCCTCACCCTGTCTAAACAACCAAAACTGGGGTGAAAATAAAGAAATTGAGCAAAGAGATCTAAAGCTGCACCATTTACCTGGATTTGGGGGTGAATTTGGGGTTGGTTCAATAGAATATTTGGGAGGATTTGGGTGTTCTGAAGCTATCAAAGGCAGGGGACATGTCCACAATCTCATAGGTGTGCCGGCAAAAGGTGTCCACCTGAGCCCACCTGTTCTCCAAGAATTCTAATTGTCTGTCCCAGTCCCTGGCCTGGGTCTCCCTATCCTGGATGTTCCCCCAAAGTGCCCAAATCACTGCTGAAGTGCCCGAGCTGATCCTGGCTGTAAATGTTCCTGTCCACCAACCTCTCCTGGTCAGTGCCATGGGAGGTGGGAGTTTAGGGGCCCCTGGGGGGATTGGGAAGGGCTTCTGTCAATCCTGTGGGCATTTGTGGTGCTGGGAGGGGGCTTGGCAGGGTCTGTGAGGGAGATTTGGGTCCCTGACAGGGCTGTGTGGCTTGCCGAGAATTTGGGTGGGTCCTGGGGGAGATGGAAATGGGTTTTGGTGGTTCTTGGGGTCATTTATCTTGCAGGGAGTAGTTGGTGGTGGGGGGTCCTGGCTGGGAGCTGTGGGGTGGTTGGAGGAGTCTGGGAGTGGCTGTGGGGCTGGGAGGGCGTTTTTGGGTGGTTGTGACTCCCCCAGACTCCCAAAGCTGCCACCAGACCCCACCCCCCAAGATACTGCCAGAGGGCAGTTGCTCCATGTTGGGGTTCATCGTCCTGGCTCTGCAGAAGATATGGGGGGGTCCCCGGGGCCGTGTGTGTCCCCCCAGAGCGTGTGTGACACCCCCCATCCCATTGTCATCCCCTTGTCCCTCCCCACAGGGCTCCAGCCCCAGCTCCTGCTCCCCCAGAGGGAATTTGGGGAGGGGGCAGGGGGGTGTGCAGCCCCCGCCGGGGAATGGCCCCGGCCCAGTCCCTTTGTTCAGCACCAAGCTGGGCTCGGGGCCGCAGGAGGAAGAGGCCGGTGGGAAGCAGATCCTGCAGCTGGGACAGTGCTGGGGGTCAGGGCAAGGGCCTGCCCTGCACACCTGGCTCAGGTGTGACCCTGCCCCGGCAAGGGAGCGGGACATTCCCATCCCCAGGGATCAGGGCTGGGAGCAGCACTTGGGGCACGGACATGGAAATACTGGGAGCGACTGGGAGCACACTGAGGGCGTGAATTATTCCCCCGCCTCCACCTTCTCCGGCCGCCCTGCCAGCTGAGAAATGCTCGCTGGGCCTCGGCCTTGGCCAACAGCCCCTGGGCTCAGCTCCTTGGAGCTCATCACAAACACTGTCTGCTCCAGGCACTGCTGCTGCCCTGCCAGCTCCTGGCTGCTTTAGGAGCAGTCCCGGGAAGTGTTTTTGTTCCCTCGGTGGCACAACAGCCCTGTTCTCACCCTGCCAAAGAAAGCTGTGGATGTCAAGTGCGGCCAGGATGAAACATTGCTGGCACTGAAGCCCCTCTCTTGGGGCCCTACAGACAGCGCTCCAAAAGGAGCCCCTTGGAGCTCTCCTGGGCCAGCGACTCCCTCGGAGTGGGGCCTCTCCGAGCCGGGAACTCTCCCGTTTGCTGCACTCGGGGATCCCCAACAACGAGGGAGCCTGGGCCGATCCCCCCACTCCTCCAGGCTCAACCCTTCCCCCGCTGGGGAGATGCCAAAGCATGGGCAGGGAGCATTTCCCTGCCCTCAGGGGAATTTCTCACAGGTGCCTTGCACTGACTCTTTGTGTCTGTGTGCACACAGGAGTGCCTGTGCTCAGGAAATGTGGCAGAAATGCTGCTCTCTGAGGGGTCTGAGTGCCTTGGATAGCTGAGCCAGTCAGGCCTGTCAGTAGGGTTAAATCACAAGGTCTAAGCTAAGTTAATTTGTGCTAAGAGTTGTTCTTTGCTGAGTTTTTACATTTAAAATATAAGTCAGGTTGAATATTGTTAAATGTTATTTCTCAGTTAAAATGCAAAGTCATAGGTTATAAGTTCGGTTAAATACTGTAAAGTGCTGTTCTTTTGCTAAATTGTGAAGTTGAAGGTGGAAGTTAAGGTTAAGGTAGAAGTTAAGTCCTGTTAAGTTTGAGCTCTGTAAGCTCTTGGGCCTGTATTTCTTTTATCCTTGCCCTCATTTCCTTGTGTCTTACACTCACACAGGGACAGTTCTTGGTTCATTTCTGGTTTGATTGCCTGGATTCTGTTTGGTTTTGTTGTTGCTTTGTTTCCTTGGTGTGCCTGAAGTGTCCAGTCAGGAGCAGAGTGACTCTTGCCAAGGAACTTTGTGGTGCTGTTACTCAATATTAAATCGGGTTTTTGCTGCTCCCTTGCCGGGGATTTTTTCAGCGCTCTCAAGCCCTCGTTGGTAACAGGGTGAAGGAGCCCTGGGCCAGGCTCTGGCCCTGGGAGACACGGGGACGCTGCCGGGGGGTCCCTGTCCCCTGTCCCGCCCCCCATGGCCCTGTGTCAGGCTCTGGGCTCGATCTCGTGGAACATCCTCTGGGGGAGGCTGCGGCGCCGGGGGCGGGGGGACCCGGGGGGACAGGGGACCCCGCTGTGCACGAGCAGCGTTGGACTTCTCTGGGGGAACTGGGGGGGGGGCTGGGGCAGAGTCACCTCCCCAGTGACCTCACACGGCCCCTGTGATGTCACACAGCCCCTGCGATGTCATACAACCTCCTGTGATGTCACACAGCCCCTGTGATGTCATACAACCTCCTGTGATGTCACACTGCCCCTGTGAGGTCACAGAGACAACTCTGAGATGTCACCCTGTGATGTCAGACAGCTGCTCTGTGATTTCACAGAAGACTCTGATATGTCACCCTGCAATGTCACTGTTTGTTCTTTGATGTGTTGGTACAAAGGCAAAGAGAATAAATGCTTCCAAACTACCATGAATCTCTACTATGTATGGCAAGAAGTAAATCATGTTTTGTTTAGCTGCAACTCACCATGGATAAAGCTGTGCATGGAAAGTAGCTCTCACTGCTAGACAATATTATATAGGCCTGGTGGAAAAGGTTATATTAATAGACCAGCAGGGCCTCTCCGAAAGGACACAGATAACCAGGAATAGAAAAAAGAGAAAAACAAAAAAGATGTATTGAACCACATGTTTTGCAGTTAGGGACTTCTCTGACTTCAACTCTTCGGACTGAATTGTTCCCCAGGAGCGTATAAAAGTGACTGTGTGAAGAAAACTTTTCCAAATATTCCTAAAAATTCAGGAGTACTCTGCTGCAAAATTTCAGGCACTTCAGGGCATTTTCACTTCAAGCTTCAAGCGTTTCTATGGAAATGCTTGAGAGACAGCACACTTCATATATCCAACATCTCTGTTTGCAAAAAGTTTTTATTTCAGATAGGGGTATAGGAAGGACATTCTTTAAATACAGAGGGTTAAATGCAAAGAATGACACATTTCAGGCAATTTGAGAAACTTATTTTCTTTTATTAATTTCTCAAACATAGATATTCAAGTATTATTTAAAAGCAGACAAGCAACTACAGTAGGGTATTTCTCTACACTAAGGGTAACTTTGCAGAATAGTTATACACTGACAAGACTAAAGGGCATCTGGAAGGAATGCTAAGAAACTAGTCTAATTAAAGCTACAGCTCATTAAATGAATACATTAAGTCCCTAACAGACTAGGTTGCTGTCTTCGAGATATTTCAAGCAACCTCCATCAACTTCACTGTTCTTCTGTGAGGATGTGCAGGTGGAGCCAGTTTCTGCCTCATAGACTTTGGCAACAGCACCGTCGTAACTGGAAGGTGAAGGGCAAGGCCACTCAGAGATGTGTCTGCACAATGAATCCATGTGCTGCAGCATCTTCCTTCCGCAGGAGCAGGAAAGCAGCTTCAGGATTGCCAGTGACAAATGCAACAATTACGCAGCGTTCACGTGGCTGCCATCGGGTGTGACCCCCCCAGCACAGCTCTGTGCAGGGAACTCCTCTCAGTGGCTGGAGAGCAGCGTCCGGAGGTGAAATCGCAGCCGACCATAAGCTTTCAGTGCCTCTAGGTGGGCAGCAGGATCTCGGGCCAGGTGCTCAAAGAGGTTGAGTGGCTGAAGCCTTCGCATTGCTGGCGGCAAGCTGATCTCTGCAGGAAGCCTCCCGTTGCCTAGCACAAAGTGGTCCAGGTGTTTCAAGTGCAGGCAGCAGCGCAGGTACGCCATGACGTCCCACAGCCGCTGTGCAAATTCCCTCCTGTGCCACCGGGACAGCGGTACGGTGGTCAGCACGTGCATGACCACAGTCTTCCAGGTAGAGCTGGAAAAACCTGTGCCCCTCAGGATGCAGGTGAAGACCTGCAGGCATTTCAGGTGCAAGCTCTGGCACGGCATCTGCCTGGCGATGTGCTGCAAGAATTTTGCCTCTGCCACAGCATATGTCTCAGGCCACGCTGTGCTTGTGATTATGTCTGCCTCGGTGGGCTGACTGCTCACAAAGATGCTGGAGTTGCCTTTCTGGGCCTCTGTGGGATGGCTGACCACAAAGATGTCAGAGTCCCCTTGGCGCACCCCAAAGAGCATCTCCACCGTCAGGCTCTTCTTGCCTTTGCTCAGCTGGAATTGGCAGGACCGGCTGCAGGGCTGAAACACCAAGTGCCATGAGTATGACTGAGGCACGTGCAGCCACGAGCATCTCACCAACTGGTAGAACCAGCGGGAGGTTTTCTCCACATCCAGGTAGGAGCCGGTGCAGAGTGTCTCTAGGAGGCTGCGCTTCTGCTCCCGCCACAGCTCCTCCTGCGAGTGGTGCAGGAAGCACAACAGCTTCTTGCCCAGCCGCTCCCTCTCGCACAAGCACGCAAGCTCCACACGGACGCTGAAGGTCCTTGTTGCCATCTGCCCTGCACTGTTCAGCTCTAGGTGGAAGACGTGCCCTGGCGGGGGATTCAGTGGGACCAGCACGTGGTACACACCATCCCACCCACGGGGACTCCAGCCCTCAAAGGCACTGCCCACCCCGATGGCTTCTTGAGGCACCGGGTAGAAGCTATTGCTCATGCTGTCCACAAAGACACGCGTGAAGCTCTCCATCAGCTCAGCTACCACTGAGCAACCTCTCTCCAGGTCCTCCACAGGCCACTGTATGCCATCCACTAAAAGGATGCCTTGCTCATTCCCAGCATCCTGAGTGTCTTCTCTGTCTTCGGGTCCACCATTGCCGCTCTCTTCCTTGCCACCATCACTGCCAACTTTTTCACTGGCAGCCACGTTACCTTGTTTGTCTTCTTTTCTATCCTTGTTCTTGTTTCCCTCCACGTTCACATCACCCTGTTCTTCAACCTTGTTTCTATCATTGCCATCTTCTTCTGTAACATCCTTATTTTCTTTCTCAGGTCCAGCAAAACCATTAAGGGCACTTTCATTCCCGCATTTACTGCTATCTTCCTGCTCAGTCACATCTCTGCTTCTCTGTTCACTGGCATCACTGCTTTCCTGCACCTTCACATCCATGTATTTTTCCTGTCCATCTATGTTGTCTTCACCTTCATTTATGTCATTGTTGTCGCCCACCTTTATAGTCACACTATTGTTTTTTTCTTCATTTCCATCTCCTTCTTCTTCCTTTCCAGTGTCCTTGTCTTGCTCCACCCGCACATCCTTGTGTTCTCCTTCATTTGCTTCATCTAGGTCTTCTTTATTTCCAACAACATGGCCAGGTTCTTCTTCATTTTCGTCACCACGACTGTCTCCTGGCACATCCCCATCACTCCGTCCCTCATCTTTCTTTAAATCATGTCCATTGTCTCTGTGAACATCGCTGTCTTCCTTCACCTTCACATCATCATTGCCTTCAATGGCATCATCACTGTCTCCTTCATCTACAGCCACAGGACTGCCTCCTCTGTCATTTTCAGTGCTGCTGTCATCTGCCTCCACAGTCACGTCAGTGTTTTCTCCACCTTCCTCTGGATCAGTGCTGTTTTCTTTCTGTTCTGTTCCTTTCTCATCTCCCAAGGTCTTGCAGGAGCTCTGGTCCTTGCTGCTGCTGCTGGTGTCACAGCTCCTTCTCCTGCAGCTAAACCACAGGCCCAAGAAGAGCAGGACGCCAGCAAGAACCCAGAACGGCCACTGCTGCAGGGCACCAAAGAGCACGGCTCCCCAGCCCTCGTCCTGCTGCTCCAGGGGCCCCCGCTCCAGCTCCTGCAGCAGCTGAGCCATCTCACGGGCCAGCAGCTCCTGACGCTCCTTCATTCGCTGGTGCGTGGCCTCATCCAGCCCATCCCCAGCCGGCTGGGGGTACTGGATCAGGCTTTGCACGAGCATGAAGAGCAGTGACAGTAAAGCCATGGTCTGCAGGAGGACACACAGAAGGGGTTCAGTGGGGCCGGAATGGAGACGGACAATGAGGGGCAGGAGCAGCAGGGATGTGGCGGCAGGAAGGAGAGGGCCCCCGGCAGCTGGCAAGGCCTGCACCGCTGCCCCAGCAAGCAGCGCGCCCTCAGCGAGGCGCTCCCGCCGGGGCTGGGCCCTGGATGCGGGGGCAGCCCCAGGTACCGGCGCTTCTCCCCCAGCCCTCCTCCAGCCCCCAGCCCCGTCTCCTCACTGCTGTGCACTCACCGCTTGCCCAGGCTCTACTGGGGCAGCGGCACCCGCTGGGGCCTTTTCTAGCTGCCCCCATTGTGACACGGCGCCTGCGATGTCCCAGAACCCAGAGCGCGGCACAGGCCAGCCCCGCCCGCCGTCCCCAGCCCGGTCAGGGAACTCATCGTGGCCCTGGGCACCCCGAGCCCCAACAGACACCAAGTGCAGATCCATCCCTCGGGAACCTGGGAACACCAGAGCTTCCCTTGACAGAGCAGGCACAAGCACCCTCACACACAACCCTTGTCAAATTCAAATCTGGGTGACATGACCCAGGGATGTTCTCAGTGTACAAGTGCAGGCTTTTATTTAATACCGGTGGGGGACATTTTTTATTAGTAGTATTTATACTTACTACTTTGGGGTAGGATGTCATGTAAGCTAATGCTCTGTTACAGATTTAGTGAGATTTCTTTCTTTCTGGAAGAAATCCAGGTTGCTTGGATGATGCACAGGAAGAGTTAATACCGTCCTAAAAAGGCCAAATAATTTAATTACAAAATGTTGATGCCTTCAATAACCTCTTAGCTCTCAAACTCTGTGGTTCAACACCGTGCAAAATTCTGGTATGGCCAGGATTTTGTTCAGAAAGTAGAATGTCTGTGTTTTCAAATTTGTGCAAAGATGTACCTCTGTCACTCCCACCATCTTCAGAATTGTCTCCCTTAAACAATGTTAGCCAATCTCTTTGACTGAGAAAGGAACTTCTGTCTGTTTCTGCCATCTCTTTGTGTATTTATCTCCAAAGGACTGTGAGTACAGGAGAGATTACACTCCTCGACCTTTCTTTGGGGAACTCATCTCTAAATGGAACTGCAGAAATGGGGAGGGAGGAAAGGGAAACAGGATGTGACTTGAGTACCTGCATCGTGACCACAGATGGCCACTGCTAGACAGACACTGACGTCAGGCTGATCACGCTCGCCCATTGGTGTGTAGCAGAATAATGTTGGGATGGCTAAAACTGCTCTTTAAATTGGGTTAGTGTGGGATGTTTCACTTAAATCTTCAGATTTTTTTTTTTCCAGCTGAAGCTTTTGCATGTCTTCCCTGCAGAATCTTGCACAACAGCACAACAGCATTGCTTCTTTGTTGGTTTTGGGTTTTTTTTTTTTAATCTGGTGTTGGCAGCTGCTGGCAAAGGGGTGATTTTAAATGGGCTGATGTGTTATAAGAGGCATAAAGAGGCACCTCATATCCTCTAGCACCTCTAGCACCTCATATCCTGCACTTACCATCTCAAGGGGGCTGGGAGTCTCTGGGATGACCAAGAATTACAACAGCACTTAGCAGTGACTGACTCTTGGCTTCTTTCAGAGGTAATTTCTCCCATTGCAATTGATTTTTTTTAATGTTTCTGCCCCTCCTTTCCCCCATTCATTCCAACTTCTTTAACTTGTGAAAGTGAAACACAGCTTGGCTTTCTTCTTGTGAAGATCTGCCAACACCCACATTAACCCACAAATACCTTCTTTCTAGCCAGTAATTTGGCAGGAGACCTTCTGTCTTCCTAGTGCATAGTTCCTTCTTGAGAGTAGAACTTGCACTGCAGTTCATAGTTCTACTTGAAACATTTTCAAATGTGTGCCTTGAGGTCAAAAGGGTTTTTTGGGTTTCCTGCGTGATTTGCCGTGGGATGTGAAAGGAAATCTGCCCTCAGATCCTTTTGGATCCTTTTGGCAGTTTCACTGAGGGTGTGCTTGAGTCACTCTGGTTCTGAGTGAGATCTAGTCCCTGGTGTGTGTGCAGTGCAGGCAGAGAGGATGGCCACTGGTGTTGGTGAATGATGGGAGAGCATCCCCACTGCCCCCTGCCCACCTGCTGCACCAGCACTGCTGCTGCTGGTGCCACAGGACAAAGGATACCGCCAGCCTTTGTGTAAGGAAATGCCACAGTGCCTTCCCAGAAGGTGAAGGTGGTGGAGCTGTCACTCTAGCAGGGTTAAGGCATGGCAGTTGCGTGGGATGGTATCTTCTGCTGCATTCCTGCTGAGATACCAGGCTTTCCTTGTGATTCTCCTCAGGTTGGTTGCTGTCTTGTTCAAGGCGGGGCTTGGAACTTGTCCTGCCTTTTAATCCACTTCAGCATCCCCCTAACTTTCTAAATTAATTGGAACTATTCACTTTGGAATAGAAAACCAGTATTTTAAGGTATGTGGGAGAAGTGCTTATTCTCAGCTCAGCCTCATCAGAAACAAAATGTTCCAGCATTCCCATCCATTATGTAAAGGGTGAACATGAGGGGAACAATGTAGAAGTTTTGACAAGAATTTTCCAGTTGATGGTATCCACTGCCCCTGAGCAGTGCTTGCCCAGGTGTGTCTTTAAGCAGAACGTGGGTCTGTCCACACAGCCACAGCTACCTGCAACCTGCTTTTGACACCACTCCTGTTCCCTCACACAGAAGATAAATTGTAGCCAGGGTGAGAGTTTTTTGCTAATTATAAAACATGAAATGATCTTAATCTACCTTCTCCCCAATGAACAAAGCAATTGATTTATCTTTAGAGTTGTACAGAACCTTTGCTAGCAATGGAGCCATTTGTATTAAATTCAGGCTTAGTTTTCCTATTCCATGAAGTCCCATCATTGTGTTGATTGTACTTTGAAGTCATAGCAGGTTTCCCTCTCCTGCTATGCACCTAAATTATTTCAGCCCCGACACACATCTCCTAAATTCTTGTTGAATTTTTTTCTGAACAAAAGGACTAAAAGTCGGTGTGTCTTAAATGAAAGACATGAGGCAGTTATGGTTCCCTTCATTTCCTCATATCTATCTGCTGCATCTAGAGAGCTATTGTCATGTGTGCACTACTGGGAAATAATAATAATACTAATAAAAATAATAATTCTAGGATTTGCTGTCAATAGAAACAATCTATAGAGAACTTAAACCTAGAGAGTGAGTGATTAAAGTTTAGCAGCAGAACTGAAAAATACTTTCTGAATGCAGAAAGAAGCTACAGAGGACAGACAGGATCTAGAGGGATCTGCTTGGTCTCTGAAGCCAGTGTGAGCTAGAACGCTGCTGTGAAGGGGCGGGAACTTGTGTGAGAACTTTGCCTCCTCATGGCTCTCCTGTCTTTCTCCTCTTTCCCCAGGAAACCATTTCTGGCTTGGGGGCATACAACAGTTGGAATTTTGTCCCTTTCTTAAGCAGGGCTGGAGGAGCAATTTAAGAGCTTAGAGAGAAGTTTGAGTGAACTCAGTGTGTGTGAAAGGATTTATAAAGCTGTGACTGTGACTCTGGGCACTGTGTGTGGATGATACTGAGTGTACAGTAGGTTGTTACTGCTGCCTTTATTCTTCCCAGATATCACAGATTTGACTGGCTTCGGGGAACTGACCTTCCCCAAAGGAAAAAAAATTACAAGTCTTGTAGGCACCCAATTTGAGACAGATCAGGGTCAGCACTGTACTTGGCCTCGTAGGAATTGTGCTTGTCTGGGTGAAGTGAGAAAATTTCTTTCGACCTAGATGAATGAAGAGCTACAGAATCCCAGGTTCACCAAAGAAGCCTGGTTATTTAAATTGTTCTGTCTCTGTTAGTTTCCTCTCAGAGTGCCAAAGAGCTGGTAAAGTGTGATTAGTTTCCTTTCACTGATAAGAGCAGATTAACACTGGCTAAAATTGCACCCATATTCTCTTGGTAAATGAACCATAAGACACACTGTCAAAAGAGAGCCTTCCATACTGACTGTGGTTAATATTTCAGAGCTTAAACTCAAGCATGAGAGAATCAGCAACAGATGCTGTACATTAGCTTGATTTCTATTCACTTGCAGCTTGAGAGTATTCTTCTCTTCCCTCATGCTAATTTCAGAGTTCTGTAGAGCAAGGGATTTGCATCTGATTTTGTACTCAGGGATGTATGTATTTTTTATTGGGGAAGCTGTACTGTAGGCAGAAGTGAGGCAGGATAGTTCATGTGCTTGTGGTTCTAAGCTGAGGCTCAGGAAATCTCAACTCCCTCCTCTCCTGCAGAGTTCCTGTGCTTAGCAGAGAATCCCTGTGCCTCATGTCAACTCAGTTCCTTGAATCGTAGCGTGAGCGTGAAAATGCTTTCCTTGCTCCTCGTGGAATCCATCAGTTCTTGGGTTCTGCAGAGGTTGTGGTGCACTAAAATACCCTCTTAAGATGCAAAGTTAGATGGGGAAGATCTCCTGGGGCTCACTGATTGAGCTGTGCAAGTACAAATTCCTGTGTTACGAGGGGTACCACATGTACCAAGGCACACACCCCGTCTGGGTCTGCTGGTCTTCCTTTTCACCCCTCAGTATGTTTGTGCTCAGCACATTCATGTGGGGCAGTGCAGATCTGCTCTCTGTGAATCTCCAGACTGCTCCTTCTGAGATGCCAGGCAGAGGGTGACTTTAGTCTCATCTCTTGCTCCCTTGCTGTCTGTTTTCTGCAGAGAGGCTCTCTGGCCAGATTGCTTGGGCGCTGTCCGTGAGTGCTGCTTCCTCTGCAGGGAACGTGCTTGGCTGGACACAGTTTTCATTTGCTTTGTGTTCCACAGGGATGTTTTCTGCCTGATTCCTGCTCTCACTTTCCTGGAAGAAAGCATTAAATTTCAGACCATGGCACCTCTGCTGTTAAAACCATATCCGTGTCTGACTGCCTGAGTCTCCCATTACTTTCTAGTCCTAAGGCATAAACCAGTGCAGCCAAGTAAACTACACAGTGCTTAAAAATTACTTGACCCTGTCTTTCATTCCTCTCGTCTGCTTGAAAGCAGCGCTGCTTGGGATCTGGGACATGTGAGTAGCCTTTTTGGCTGACAAAGCCAGAAGTGAGAAAATACAGCAGGAATGTTATGGTTTTAGGACAGGCACTTGGGAATGTAGATTGTGACCAACTGTGCAGAGAATGTAGGGTAATGGTCTAGCCTAGGATGAGAAGTTGTAGGACAAATACAACAGCTCTGGTGTGCTAAAATCAAAAATAAGATGGTTGTATGCAGCCAAGGTAATAATTTTCCTAAGAGCTCTTGAAACAACTGAAATTGTTGACATTGCAATTATTCTCAATAATTTAATATAATAATAATTTTAATTATTCTCAGTAATTTTATTCTACTCGCAAATTCTGTTTTCTTGCTTTTTATTTTTTTTGTGTGAATTACAGAAGTTAATTTCTTTCTTAATTACCCAGTTCTCAAGCCCTGATGTAGATTTCTAACCCTTTGAGGCATATTTAAGCAGATCTTTGTTTATGCATTTGGGGGAAAAACAAACAAGGAAATTTGGAAAATGGTTTTAACCCCAGCCGTCCTTTGTGAAAACATGCTGTTGATTGATAACCATAATGCTAAGCAACTGTTGTTGCTAGAACAACGGTGTTGTATTCATTCCAGAGGAGTGACAGGAGATGGAAGCTGCTGTTCCCACTGTTTTGCCTTGATAACCCAGTTCACTTTTCCTCAAAAGCCTTTACCAGCTTCGCACTTTTCATCCTTGCTCACACGAGGAAAAGGGTGCTGCAAAGACTCGGGAAAGGTTTGAGGAACTTTACACTTACAGGAAAGAGATGAGAAAGCACTGCTGGGGTGAGCCAGGATTCTCATTTCTCATCTTTATTATGGGAATCCCTAGGGGTCCTTCTGGGACTCTGCAGTTTGCTTTCTCTGCCCCATTTCACAGCTCTCACTTTGCAGCATTGCCACAAAAGAAACTCACCTTTTTATTTATGAATATGTGAGAGAGAAATTATTAGCACCATCTATGGGAGAAATAGAGATACTGGTTTCTTCACAGGTCTGAATCTGCAGTGAGAATGTGCCTAGACAAGCTGCTTGTCTTTTAACTTACAGCAGCCTGGAGTCTGTGCTTGGGAGATTGTGCCTTGTTTCAAAATGTGCCTTAAAGAAATGCAGTGAGCCATTTAAAAGAGGGCAAGCAAAGATTCAGATGTCAAAATGGTACCTTGGCTGTGGCAAGATAGGCCTGTCTAGAGCCTAGAGTCAATCTGGGCTAGCATGTCTGAGAAGTTTGGGTGAAGAATGGGATATTTGACCTTCTTGATCTTGATAGGATGAGGAAGACTCATATCACTTGAAGAAAAAGCAGAGGAAGCACTGTTATTAGCAGAAGACTGACTTCAAGGCACATCTCCAAGCTGGAGAGTATTCATGACCTGGAGTAGTTTCAGGACAAACATGATTTGATGGCTGTGACTCCTGACCAGAGCAGTGTCCTCTGTCCCATGTTTCAGGTCACTTGTCCATCTAGACCCTGTTGAGCTCCTAACTTTCACTTCCTGTGCTGCCTTATGGACCTCTCTCTGTTTCTCTAGTGCTCTTGCCTGTTGAAGTTTTGTGCTGTTCCTGTAGCTTTGGTTGTCCCTGGCTCCTCCTTCAGTAACAACTGATGTCTTGATGGGAGCACCATGCTGGCAGGCCAAGGCTCAAATCCGACTGTTGATAAGGAATGACACGACAAGAACAGAGCAGGTAATGGTCTCTTTAAGTCAAAAAGGTCTGATGTGTGCTACTGTGGGAAACATGTAGCCCTGCACTGATAGACCAAGAGCTGCCATACTGCTGGTTCTAAATTGTTTGCCCTACCATATTTGTTGGAGAGGACTTCAAGTGTCTGATGTGTCCATTGAAAAATGTTTCCTCAATACTCAGTGCAATTTTATTAAGATCTTGTTTATCCATTTGCTGTTCTCACAGCACAGTCTTTTAATTTTCACTCTGTGGTATTTACACAGTAGAAACAAAAGTCCTATTGTTTTGTATCCTCTGTTCTGCTTGGTAAACAAGCAAAGGTCTTTTTTGCTACATTCACATGATTGCAGCTAATCATTTTGATGTTTTTAAGAAGCTGTGGTCTAGCAGGTAACTCAGTAAAAGTTTAGCTTTCAAAGAATTGGATAATTATTATTTCTGACTCTCTGGATAGCTGTTGGAGAGACCTCAGTACTTTCAATCAAAACTTCCTATTTCACGAGCTCGCTCTATCAGTGCTAGCTGATAAGATAGCTAGATTTCAGATAATTAAGATCCCAAAATTCAATGACAATGAATGCCATTCTGGGAGTATGGGAGGATTAAACACAAGAGAAGGGTAAAGAGAGCTGTGCAAAGGTTGTTCCTGCCTCGGGAGGTGGTGTAAGCTGGGCAGTTTCAGCCTTGATGCCATTGGCTACACGGAATTGCAGTGCTGGTGAAATGCATACTGCAGGATTTCTTATGCAGTGGCAACCTCCGGAGCTCCTTCACTCCAGTTTTAAGTGATCCTAGTGACAGGTTTCCCTGCATGCTTCCATTGAGAGCTGTGTGCTTGGTCTAATTGATTGACCCATTAGCAAAGCAAATTTCTCTTGCTATTCAGCCAGCATTTTCCTTCTGCTTCATTTCAGCCCATCACTCCTAGTTATGCCCCTGCAAAACCTGCCTGAACTGCCTTTGCCACACTATAGCTTTATTGATCCTGGTTCAATGTAAGTAATTCTTAACTGATTGAACTTATTATTGGCTGTACCAGGGCAGTGAAGGCACTGGTGAGAGCTGGTTTTCATGGCCTGTGAGGCTGGAAGAGAGGAATGCAGGGAAGGAGTCTGGTGGTGTTCACTGAACTTTCTGAATGGCTGCCTGGAGTGGTGGAAAATGGTTTCTGAGTTTTCCCCCAGTCCTCAAATCTATGAGTTTGCACATCTATGTGTGTGATATGTGTGGATATCCAGGCCACTGGATGTCATAGCAAGTAGCCCTGTAATCAGGAGTTAACTCATGAGTATTTGGCCTCTGGGAGGCTTTTCAAGGGTAATTTTTGGGTTCTTGTCAAGGAATGTGTGTTGTAGGTACAGGAAATGGATAATGTCTGAGGGAAGTTCTTACCTGAAAGTGTTTGGCTGAGGAAACCTGTTGTGAGATAGGCATCGTGAGAACTGACTCCCAAACTTCATATCCTATGATCCTTCCCTTTCAATGTCTGTTCTAGGCTATATACTCCAGAAGCATTGAGCATGCTAAAGTACCCACAAATTGAGGGGGATAATCACCCTGTGGCTTGCTCAGACCCTGTTTAGAACTACCTAGATAGATATGTGTCTCACCATGAGCTTTGTGCTGTTGAGTTTATTCTGCCTCTAGGGTGTTGCTCATCTGAGTGGGCAAGCAGGAAAATTCTCCTTGATTCTCAAATTTCCATGCCCTTACCCCTTCTGTGCCCCAGTTTACTCCTGGATGTAGCAAGATCTCTTTCCCAAGGGTGCTGGAGTGGAAAGGGGGAGAATGGTATTTCTATTGTTGGGATTCAATTTGAAGACCATTTACAAGCCAGTTTGGGCAGCCTGCTCATGCTATTGTGGAAGCTGTTGGTATGTGCTTCTCTGAGCTTACAGATCAATAGGATAGTTAGAGGGGCACTATTATGAAGCATTTGAAAGCCACTGATCGTTTCCTGTCTAGGGGAAAGCAGAGAGGCATGTGTGGGGCAGCAGGTGGTGGGAACACAGCCAGGCTGTGGATAAAACAGCAAATGCTCGACTGTACTGGTCCTGCTCCCACGGAGTTCAACACAAGCACAACATTGTAGTTATCAAGCCTTAGGCACTCCATAGTATTTACAAGCTGAGGGATCCAGCTCCTTGTTTTAGGATACTAGGCCCCTATTAGTGCAAGAAGAGCTAAGCACAGGAAATTGCTGCAGCCTGCTGCTGAGATGCCAGTGGACACTGAGCCTCCCACGTTCTGTTGTGTGTTCCTGGAGGCTGGTTCTGCAAAAGTGATTAATAAATGGGAGCTGTGCACCTTCCTGCTGTGGCTGCAGAAGCAAAGCCAAGACAATTATTTGCCCATCAGAGCTGGGTTACGGTGTTCCTCCTCCCATCTCCTCTATCCTCTCTTTTGTTTTTGTATTGTTTTGCTGAGAGTGTAAATGCAGAGATGATTAATTGCCTTGCTGACCTGATTCTGTAGCTACATGGGATCTGCTTATCTCAAAAAGCTCCAGCCCAAATGACTAGAGTATGCCAAAGTTAGGTGATTAAAGAATTATAAAATACTTTCTGAACGTCCCATTCTCAACTCATTGTGACTTTGGACAGAAGCCCAGGCAAGAGGGGGAGAGAAGGGTGAAAAAGAAATAATTTAAAAAAAGAAAATAAAAATAGTAAATTCACTGAGAGAGACTTCTACAATATTTTGCTCTCATTTTATTGAGAAGATTGATAACAAACATTAGTGAGGCAAAATTACAGTGATTTGTATAGATTCCCAGGTGAACAAGTTTAACATAATAAAATATTATAGCCTTCTCTATCACGGAGCTATTGTACTGATCATAAAATGAAAGGGCTTTATATATATATGTAGGCAGGGGAGTGTGTGTGCTCTTACAGCATGGATGGAGGCATCTCATTTTCAGCTAATAGACTAAAATCTGTGCTGGGCTGGAATAGTGAAGTGTTTAACTCTGCTAATGCTATGGACGATTACTACTCTGGGAGAGGATGCACCTGGCAAACTCTTATTTCAGATGCCAAAGCAAACCCAGTGGAGCTTGCTGAAATGCCCCCTAGGCCACCAGTTCCTTAAACCCAGCTCAGATGCCCTGTTAGTTTCTGCTGAGGTTGGCAGCAAGCTGAGCACCCCGTGGCTCTCATAGGTGTGAGTGTGGCACAGCACATCGGGGTTGACAGGTTCAGTGCTTTCTCCCTGCTGCTCCAGAGTTTGTGGCAGGAGCTGAGCAAAACTGAAGGACATTCAAATAGAAATAAACACTTCAGGATGAGAATGTTGTGTGTGGTGTTTTTGAGATAAGTGGTTGTGGAGTTTCTGTGTTGCCTGGTTTTGTTTTATTACAGATGATGCTGAGGGATAGGCTGGGTAGCACTGCCTTGTGCTGGCTTCTCAGCAACAGTCACTGATGGCAGCTGTGGTGGAGGAAGGAGCTGATGTTCCCTCCCAGTCCTGGGGCATTTTTCTGGTGGTTGCTCTAGCTTACAACAAATACCTCCTGGTTTTGTGGCCCTAAAATGGTAGGAAGATTAGAGATTAATTTCACCATGATGCAACACCATCACCTGCCATTCTGAAGTGAATCTACTTCCATGCCCTCCAGTGTGCTCCTTAAATATTCCAAGTTGAGGAGATTAACTTACTACCAAGGTAAAAGAGGACACAAATTTGTGGTGATAATACTTGTACAATAAATTCCTATTTGCTTCATGTTTCACTTTCCAATGTGATAAACTAATGTGGCATAGTGGACATCTGCTTTCCTTTAAACCACGCAGAACTGATCAATTGTTGTTTTAATTATTTCTAGGGTTTTAAAGAAGATGGAATTATTTTTTTCTTCGGTAAAAAATATTTCAAATGCTAATGTTCTTTGGAAGTGAAGATAACATCTCCTGCAAAAACGTGTTTGCTTTGACAGCATTGTATGTTTTAGCCAAATTAAATGAAGGAAAAAGTGTTTAATTCCTGGTTCCAATCAAAAGCCAGCATCATCCCAACTCTGTCATTCATTTTTAATTTTGGCCCCTAGTAGCTTTTCTACTGTAAATACATGAGACAGAAAGTGCAAAAGTAGTCATCCCTATTCCCTTTTCTTCTGCTCTCCACCTGTGCTTTAAATGCTGTTTGGAAATGAAATGTAAAGAAACACTATTTTTACAAACAATGTCAAAGGAAACCTCAGTCTAGAAATCAAATCAAAGTTCAATCCAGAAATATCACAGACTGTTTTCAGAGAAGATTATTTTTTTCTGATGTGTTTTCTTGCCAAAGAAAGCCATAGGTTTTCTGACCAACTCTTTTTACCAATAACAAAGGAGTTATCAGAATGATAACCTGTCTCTTAAACTAGAGTTTACAGCTCACTATGTGTTCTCTTTTGCTTTGAATTCCCTTTAATATACGGGTGTCTTTTGTCATGTACCAAAGAAGGTCAGCTGAGAAAGGACATTGAAGGATTGTGTGTATGTGTACACTTGCAGCTTTTCCTGAGCATGAGCTGTGGGTTGCAGTGTTCAGAGAGTAGAAAGGGATGTTCTGTCCTGCCCGTGCCCTGGGTTGGACAGGGTCTAAGAAGCTGTTGAAGAAAATCTACAGGAGCATTTGGATTGAAAACAATCTGAATTACACCCTTCAGGTCTTTTATCTACCGGGTAGATATTTTGTATTCTAGCAGATGAAGTGGTGGTGGATTTCAGATGCCTGTACGCTGGGGAACTGATCCATCTTGAATGGAAACTGAGGATGGAATTGGGGCACCTGGTTGGGTTCCTAGTTTGCTAATCCTGACGGGCAGCCTTTTTCAATTTGTTCCACTGGTGTCTATTTGCAGTGCCAGTTCTTTGAGGCAGCAGCTGTCCATGGGATGAGTAGGTTTCTGTCGGAGTCTCTGAGTCAGGTTTCTGCATGCCCTGCTGATCAGTAGGTAAAAATGCAGAGCATAGCATACTCTGATTGGGTGAGTCTTTTCTTTCCTCCCAAGGAAGGCATGACAGCTTCATGTACACCCTTCTTCTGCATACCAGTCTCCAGGAACCAGAAGCTGGGTACCACTGCTATCGATGCTGCTGCTAGACATCTACCATCCCCAATTTTAAGACCACTATCCATGTACTTCCTTTAAGAAGAGGAGCTGTGGTGGGAGATGAGCTCTGGGAAGTCATTATTTCCCCCTGGAAGGAAAGATGATTACTGCATAGCCTGTGTTGTTGGCTAGGCAGTTTTAGAACAGCAGTGCTAAAAGGGAAGCAATGGGTTGTCACTTCTAAACTGCTGGTGCTGTAAAGACAAGGACAGAAAGGAATGGCAGGTGTTTATCTCCATGTTTCTACCAAGTTTTAGTGCATCAATCACTCATGCTATCCAAGACCTGTTGAGGAGAGATAATAAGATTTATTGGTGGCTGTTGGAATAACCCACATAGTGGATGAATCTGTTAGTAACACTCCAGGGAGTCTTGGTCTATCAAAATGAAATAGGCAGGGAGGAGCACAGGCTCCCAGCTGTGGAGCAGCTGAGCTCTTGGAGGGAGGTCAGTTCTTCACAATCAACATGAATTGCACAAAGCTTCTGATGGCTTTTTGTGTTTTGTTTATTTATTTATTTCCTCTCGCAACATTCAGCGAAAGTCTGAGAAATGGAAATCAGACACTTGCAGTGGAGGAGGAGTAAGAGGCTAGGAATACAGTACAGTTTTCCATCCTCCTGTGTTAGGTCATCAGTGTGACCTTGATGGACTTGCCACAGGCTGCTTGGTTGTGGCAGAGAAAAGACTCAAATGAAGAACTGTGTTAACTTATGAGCAGTTAAGTTAGAAGGAGAAAATGTGACTTTGGTTATTTATTACTCCAATGCTTACTCCTGCCCTCCAGTACACATGGGGTACTTGCCATAGTACCAGCTACACTGCTATGGGAAAAAGCATCAATGGAATAGCTTCCCCTCCTGCTGTGTGGAATCAAATGCATGCATGCCACATGTTCAGGCAAATAAAACTGCATCCCAAAAGTCCATGAGTTAAACCACCAGTCTGCATTTCCAGTCCTGAGAGAAACCCCTGGGGTTTTGTGTTTGTGCTCACACATTTGAATGTGAGCACCCTGAATGGGAGAGACCTCAGGGCATCTCTAGTACAATCTCCTACTCAAAGCAGGGATAGTTTGAGGTCCAGTCAGGTGGATAAGAGCTCTTTGAGCTATTCCCTCTTGGATCTTGAAAACTTCTTCAGCTGGAATCTGTGTGACCCCTCTGGGCAGCCTGTCCCACTGCCTGACTTTCCCAGGGGAAATGTTTTCACTTGCATCCATGCTGAGACCCTTGTGTTTCAGCTTGCACCTGCTCTCTCATTGCCCACTGTGACAAGCCTGCCTCTTCTTGATGGGCTCTGGCTGGCAACGCTGGAGCCCCTCAAAGCCATCTCCTCTTGAGGATGAGCAGAGCCTGCTGGTGTTGGCTTTCTGCAGAGGTGTTCCCCACTGTCCAGACACTGCTGCCCTGAGCAAGCTTCACTTTATTCAAGGCTCTCTGCACTGGGAGTGCAGAAAACTGTAGGTGATGTCTAACAAGTGCTGAGGAGAAGGAATAATCCCTTCCCTTGATCACTGGTTGGGCTCATGTTCCTGCTCCATGCCTGCCAGGACCCGTGTGCCTCCTCAGAGAGCTGTTCCCCAGCCAGGCAGACCCCTGCCCCTGATGAGAATTTTGCCTGTTGTTGCAAGAAGCAGAACATAAGCAGAGAATAGTTCCTGCACTTGCCTGTGTTTCACACGTTGGAAGATGAGTTTGCCTTCAGGCATCCTGATGAAGATGATTATGTTCTCTGAGCACTTAGCTTGCCACTGTTTGAACCTTGCATGGTTTAATAAAAACCAAAAAGCACCCCTTAAAACATTTTACCCAGGGCTGTTATGCTCAGAGTAAGTTCCAGTCTAGGGAGTTTTCTCTTTACCCCTTTTCCTCCCCTTGAACAGGATGCCTTTTAGAACACATTTGATAATCCAGGAGATGTCTCAGAGTTCGAAACAGCAGCTGCACAATGTGGTTTGTGTTTCCTTCAGCATCATCAGAAATTCTCCTTTGCATCCACCAGTTACTGACATTGCTTGGAAGTGACACACTGTGTGCTTCCTTCCTTTTATCAGTTAGAATTTTACAGTCTCTGAGAAGTTACAAAGCAGTCTTCCACTTAACTTCTGGAAAACTGAGTTAGATGAGGAATAGCTGCAGAAAAATCAGCATTCCTTAAGTTTAATTGAACTGCTGTATCAGACTGAACAAATTTCACTTCAGTAAAGTTAAAGTGGCATGGGTGTGTTAACTAGTGCTTATCCAGCTGTGGGTTTATTACTTTGTAATTAATTGTTAGTAGTGCTTTAATTAAAATAAATACCCATACAAAGCTGAGCATGGGTTTAATGTGTTTTGGGCTTTTTTTAAACACTGGCATACTGCAGTTGCATCATTAGCATCAGAAGAGTCCTGCAGACTGTCACAGGACCAGATAATGAAGCTGACGTACTTTATCTTTGGGTGAGTGGACATCTCTCTAGCTCCAGCTCTGTGTGCAGGGTGGGAGCCCAGCAGTTAATTTCTCTGTGGGCTGTAGAGGCTGTGTGGCCCCACAGACCACAAATATGGAAATTGCTCAACAAGAGCCTGTTTTCTGCTGTCAGACATCCCATAGTTTGCCTGGTCCAGCTGTAGATGATTCTGTTTCCAGTGACAAATTTATGCAGCCTAATAGAATCAAAATATATTTCTCCACCTATGTTTTTTGTTCTGTTTAATCTTTATAATTTGTCATACTTAAATATTTACTCCATGCACACAGACTCTTTCTTTTCTTTGATTTAATCCTTCTGCTGTTTGTATCTCATGCTGTTTTATTTGCTAAAACCATATTTAGCCATAATGATGTTACAGTGGTACTGTTTTAATGAATGATAGATTTCAAGGCTGGAGTTTGTCATTCTAGGGTTCTGATTTCTCACGGGAACTGAAATTATTCCATGCAAGACATTTCTGATGTCTTTAGTTACCAAAATCCAGCTCTCCAGCTGCTGGAAGAAGCAGATTGTGATGAACATTTAACATCTTTTATAGCAATGGGAGATAGAAAGTTAGGAATGCGAGGATCTGTTTTATTTTTTCATGCTCTTATATTTTAATTTTTGGTCTCAGAGGGGCTATCTGCCTACCTCTAGCCAGCTGGGAAGCAATGCTCTGACCTTGGGTAAATCTCAGCTTTGAGTGCTTTGGCCCTGAAGAAAAATCTCAAGGTTAAAAGCTGGGGAAAAAAAAATCAACCTAACCCCCAATTTGGCAATAAATAGACCTGATATGATGGAATTACTTAAAGCAAAAATTAAATCTTAATTATTATGGACAGCTGATGGAAACATGGACAAGCTTTTATTACCAGTGCCTTGGGAATCTACAGGAGGAATTCCATCTGCTCTGAGTTCTGGGACTGCATCCAAGGCCAGAGTGGCTGCCCATGGGCACAGGGCTGGCCCTGCAGGGTGGTTTCCAGAGCCTGTGCCCAGGATGGCTGAAGCCCCCTGGCAGGCAGAGGTTTCACAGGCACAGGTGGGAGCTGCTTGTTGCCCAGCATTGCCTGCTGCTCTTGTCCCCAGCTGTAAGGCCTCTCCTGGACATGGCTGTGGTTCTTTGTGCAGAACCAGAGCAGAGGTACAGCTGAGCAGATCTGCTGAGTGGTGTGGCAGTCTTTAGATTGGGCTAAGTGGGAAGAGGCTCAGGAGAAGTCAGGACTTGCCGGGTCATTGCAGTGTTCTGGCCTCCTGTGCAGAAGGGGCTGCCTGGGTCTTGTGTTGAGGGACTGCTGTAAAGACCTGCAAATGTGAACCAAGTGGAGTGCCTTTATTAGTTGGAGAAAAAGACCAGAAAGGCAGGACTCATGGGTTCCTGTGTGGTCAGGGGGAACTCAGTTAACTGCTCTGTGCTTCAGTGCAAGCCATCAGTAACATAAGCATCATGACACTTACCTGCCTCTGAGGGCCATCGGCTTAATTAAATTGCTGAGATCTTCAAATACGAGATGCTTTAAATAAGTAGTTCTGTGTGGGGTAGAAGTAATGGACCTTGGTTTCCAATGGCTTTATCTTGTGCTTCCTTGCCAGCTCTGCTTGAAACTTTCCCCTGGGCCAAGACTTCATGAGGTTTTTTGTTTGGTTTGGTTTGGGTTTTTTTGTGTGGGTTTTTTTTTCCTTCTTTTGAATTGTTTCTTTTGCATGTGGACATGTAAGGAAAGTGTGGTTTATGGATTTTCCTCAGTGCTTAAGGCCAAGGAGACCCTGTCAACACCAGTCAGCTGATCCCAAATCCCTTGTGTTGATAGCTCTATGGCAGCTCCCCTTGCTGTAATTCATTCCTGCTGGCAGGCTGTCCAGCTGGGGAGAGTTTTTTAGGGTTTTTCAGCTGTTCCAGTTTTTGTGCACCCTGCCTTCTTGGTCTCCCACAAACAGACCAGAGATGAGGCAGGTACACCTTGGCACTCCACTTCAAATTAGACTGGTGAACACATTGCAAGTCTAGGAGAGCAGGTGGGGAATTGCTCATGACAAAGAAGGGTCCAGAAGAAAGGGTTGATTTTGGGGTTCAGGGAATGGGGAGCACAGCTGGTGACCTCTGTTTGAATGTGAGTCTGTGTGAATATATGTAGTACCACATCTGCACCTCCTAGGCAGTGCTTCTGCTGGGGTTGCTACAAGGTCAGCTCAGGAGTTCACACTTTCTGCCTGTTACTCTGGGTGAAGTACAGATAGAAACTCTCTCCTCTGAGCTACCTTCCTGCTTCCTTGGGTTCTGCTGGGCTGGAGCTGGGAATAAACTGGCTGAAGGAAGGGTGCAAATGCAGAGAAACATCACTCACAGGTGGAGGGATCTGTGGGTGCAGGGATTGCACTGCAGATAAAGTCAGGCTCTTGGGCCTGCAGCTGCAGAGAAGATGAGCAGTGAATTGGCAGTTAATTGAAAGCTAAAGTAGCTGTTTACTAACAGTATAGTCTTGCCTTTTCTCCTCTGTTAAATTTGTGTGAGATCACTCAAAATCAGCATCTTTGACCCAACTTGTTTCCAATATTTATTTGTTTTCCCTTTTCCAGTTGAATTCATAGGCCAAGCTTTTTATCCTTTCTTCCTTTTATCTTTTTTTTTTTTTTTTTGAAGCCAGCGTGTTGTATTGCTGATCCTCACTGCTAAACTGCTGCTATGCATCAGCTGAAAAACTGATTCTCTCAGTGAGCCAGTTAAATTCTGCTGATCTTCATTCTGCAAATAATTGGAACTTCGGAGAATAGGGATGCAAGGACTCCTTGGATAAAGAAGGGTTTACCGGTCTGGGAAAAAGGAGTTTTAAGATTCTTTTGGGATACGTAGAGTAAACGTTGGGTCAGGAAAAGAAGTAAATATTTGTGGGTTCTCATTGATTGAATGAAGCTGTTTAAGTCTGGCTTAAATTCTTTACAGGGCTGAGGGATTCATTCCTTGAAAGAATAATGTGGTTAATAATAATGCTCCTACTGGGTGAGTTGCTGACTGGTAGTTTGTACCTGCTCAGCTTTTTCCTGTTTAAATACACTGTCTTATGACTATGTAGTGTCAATACTTTAATTTAGAAAATCACATTGGTCAAAAGGGTAGAACAGGAAAGCATTTTACTGAGAAGATTAGGTTTTCTCATGTGGGAGATGATAGAAAATAGCACAACAACACTTCAGTATTCTGATGTTCTAGCTGTTAGAGTCTCTGACTCTCAGAGCTCCCTCTAAGCTAATGTGAAATGTGGTTACCAAGCACAGTCCCTGGCAATTGGTTGGTTTGTGGGTGCAGTATTTACAATATTCTAAACAAAACCAAGATAGGAACTGCTTGGGATTAGTTGTCATTAGAGCTGGCTGGCATTGTTTTCATTAATATTAAAATAATTAGGAGTATGTTACAAAGTTTGGTGTTTTGTTTTTTCCTAAGGGTTTTAAAAACTCAGAAAGAACTGGAATGAAATACAGCTCTCTTGCTGCTTACTTAGCTGCTTCATGCCCCATTCCCAATTTATTTACAGATATGAATGTGAGGCCAGGAGGAGCTTTCCAACCCAGTTGCCAGAAATGGAGGCAGTCAGGGCCATCTCCACAGAGATCCATGAGTACGCTTAAAAGTAAAGGAGGTTGTACAGCTGAGAAGGAGAAATTGGGGCATTCTGCTTTCATCAGTCTGCTTGGATGTCTCTTGTCAGATTCAGTAGGCAGGTATTGGTTTGATTTTTCTTTCCCCCCCCTCCAGTCTCCACTGGTACAAAATCCCTTTTAGATGCAGAAAGGAGAGAAGAAAGAGGATCTGAAAAGAATCTATAGAAAATTCATTTTAAGAATCTTTCTACCTGCAAATTATTCTGATATAAAATTCCCAGTTAGTCATTTTCTTCAAATATTTGAAGAGCAGTCAATCACAAAAAGTATCTTATGAAAGGATTTGGCTTTATTATATTTAATGGAGCTGAAAGGACACTGCTTAATATCTGGGCACCAGGCTAATGAGCACTTAGAAATGCTAGAAGCATTGGTATCTATATTGAAAAAATGTCCAGAACTTAGCACAAGGGCCCATTGTGGGAGGTGCTGGACAGGGGATGATACTTGGAAGGTACACCTGAGTAAAGCCATGAAGGATGTGAAGGGAAGTGAACTGGGAGCTCATGTGGGCAGGATGATCAAGATGTGCTGGGAACATGGACCTGGCTGGTGAGCCTCGGCAATCCTGAGTGATGCAGGGTAAAATCCCAAGGAAAGTGGAGAGGTGAGGCAGTGTTAAAATGCTCACCAAATCGGTGGAAACCTGACAGCAAACCAAGACAGAGATGGGCTATTTAGGGTAGTTCAGAAAGTGGATCCAGGGATGTTTATGGCAGCAATTTCATTGCTTGGAAACACTGGTTTTGAATACCTTTGCTTTGTGTAATATATGCAGTTACATCTCCAGGGAATTAAAGCAGCAAGAATTGTTTGAATTGTCTGCAGATATTTGTATTGTTGTTCAGAAGCTGAATCTCCTTTTGTTTGTGTTGTTTTCATTAGTTTCCTGGATTGAAGCTGCACATGAAAAATGCTTCAAACCATTTAAGGGGCAGGATTCTATTTGATTAGGATTGTTTTGCAAGTGGTTATTAAATCCATTTGCAGTCTTAGAACTGAGCCTCCCTTTGGCTCTGCAAGCTGGATTGGAGAGTGCCCGATTAGTGTGGCCCATCATATGGTCACCCATAAAGATGGTCCTTGCAAGGAGGGCAGAAGGAAACGCAGTTTAAGGAAGCATTGTATTGGACCATCAGGGCCAGAAGCCAGAGACTTCACACTGTGGAGAGCTCTGCTGGGAGGGAGATGGCTGTGGGAAACATCACTGAGTAGCAAACACTGCATCACCTGTGCCTCTGTCTGGGCAGCCATGCAAGGTTAATATGAGTGCTAACCAGCCCCAGCCTAAAGAGCTAGGATCTGGGGGTTTGGCTTGAAAATCTGCCCATATCTTCTTCAGTTCCAGTTCTTCCAAATCAAAACCTTGCTTGTTCCAACTAAACCTTTGAATTGTAGATTCTAAGCTGCTACAAATTCTTCCTCTACTGATGGGGGAAGCTGCCTCAGCTCTGGCAGGTTTGGCCTTAGTTTTGGATTTGTTCACGCATGTGCAGCATTAACAGCTTCAATCAGTGGAGTAGCTGAGAGCAAAGGTTGCCATTTCAGCTGCCTTGCAAATCCCATATCCCAAGCATGAAATGTGGTGTTCCAGCAGGTTTTGTGCATGGTTGGATTTTTCACCTGGAAAGCGCAGCCCACTTCACAAAATGTTACCAACAAAACAGCTGCTTAGAAAATTGGCCTTTAAGTACCACCTACTGAGTGTGACAAGGGACATGTGGGTCCTGGCTGCCATGTCTGCACTTCTCCTGCAAAAAATGGGAGCTCAGCTGGCTGCAGGTGAGCTGCTGTAGTCCTTGAAGAGGGAGTGTTGTGTTCCCACTGCACAGAAAATTTCTGCTCGATTGACAATCTCCCCTGGCACAACTGCTCACAAAGAAGACAGTTTGGAGCTGAAGGGATATCTGGCCCAGGTCTGTGCAGGAGACAAAGGGATTGCCAAGGGGACGTGTCCAGGGGGCATTCAGAAGAGGGAAGAGGATATTTGGGCAGAGGTCTGGAAGAATGAGGAAAATAGGTGAAATCTCAAATAATAGGAGGGATCGAAACCATGGAATTTCTATGGATTGATGAAAGATAGTTTGTGCTGTACTTCAAGGGTTGGCTCTGAACTCCTTGCTGGGAGCCAGAGCAGACAACTGGAGCAATTCCTTTGGATGATGAAGATCCACAGACCAGACAATGTGTCTCAGAGGAGTTCTATGCAGTTGAGACCAAGAGCAATGCAGGGTGGGGTGAGTGATGCACCCAGCTTACCAGCAGCACTGGGAACAGTCCCTTCCTCCCTGACTCTCTCATTCTGCTCACAGTCCAGACAATTGTTTGAATTCACCACTTCACTGAATGCTCTTCCTGAACTTTGGCAAAACAAAGCTAAAAAAGAAAATCTCTTTTGCCATTTCAAAAGAAACTAACAGTCATGCTTCTGAGTGTCTTCACATTTATTTTCCAAAGATACAAGTGGCCTGTCTGTTTGAAAACAGAATAACACTCCCCTCCTCCCACAGTTTCTTCTTCTTTAAAGGCAAACCGAATAGCAGTGCAATACAAATCCAGGAGCAGTTCACAGTAAGGAAAGGCAGCTCAGCATGAGGGGCTGAATAGCACTAAAACTGCAAATAAGTGAACTGACAACAGTAAACCCAGAGAATGCATTACACGTTGGACTCTGATTATGTGGGGAAATGTACAAAAAAGATATTTGTGCCCATTTCAGGAGTGCCACTCAGGCCTGTTCAATATTGGAACTGGAGGGAACTAAGTGCAGTGATGAAGGGACCCTGAATGGATGTTTGACAAAGCCATTTTTAACTATGTTTTGTTCTTCTAGTATGTGTGAAAAGCACTAACTTTCCAAAGGAAAAATGTAGCGCTTGATAAAAAAATCCAAGAAAACAAAAGGAGAGGGAAAGCCCCAAAACATAACTATGGATCAATGTCCTTTTGTAAAAAAATAAATTTTCAATTTAAAAGACCACCAAGATATCTTGTGATATTTGTTCTTGTGCCTTAATGTCCCTTTCTTTTGCCATCCCCCACTTGGATGGGCTTGTGAGCTGGGCTGTGTCCATGTTGAATTCTACATAACTCCACCACCTTCCATCCTCCGCTGCAGTGTGGGACTCTCCTCTCTATGGCACTTGACTACTCCACCTTATGGAGAGAGCAGCATTTTTAAAGACAGTTATTTCTTTTGCCACGATACTTATGCCAAGTATTAGATGCAGTTGTTTTTCCACAAGGTATCTGAAGTTGGACTGAGGAAGAAACACCCTTTGAAATCCAGTACTCACTGAGGACCATGAACCTTACTGTTGGTGCTGATGGGGAGATGTTTTTCCCCTTGCTAGTCTGAAAGTATGGCACAAAAAAAGAATTACTGCTTTCTCCAAGCTCACAGACATTTTGGAACAGTTCTTGTCTCCTAATGACCTGTAGATTGGGCCTTCATTAGTTTAAGAGGGTGAAGGAAACATTGCTGAGTCTGCTTTTCAGTTGAAACTCTGTTTTGAAATACAATAGAAAGTTTCTCAAACTTCTATTTGTTAAAAAGAAGATGGACCCAACCCAGGCAACTTCCTGAAATTTATCACTGGCATTGCATGCTAAGTTCTGGGTGGGATGGCTAAATTACCTTTGGTTACAGTAAAGGGTTTTTTTCAGATTTGATTAAATATAAATGGCAGTTTTTTCTTTTGTAATTATTCCTGGGGGAAATTATTTTAGAGTAGACACATTTAATAAAAAAGTTTTTAAGGAATTCAGTCTTGGCAGAGACAGGAGGTATGGGAGCAAAGTGGGACAAAAAGTAATTTTATCACTTGATAATAAAATAAATAAAAATAACTCTAAAATAGTTTAGAGTTAAGCTAACTTTGCTCTTGTCTGCTGCTGAACTCAGTGCTGCTGAATGAAATAGTCAGACAAAGGTCTTGGGTTTTGAGGAACTTCTTTGTAAATTCCAATACACAACTTTCTAGTTGATACCCCTGTGCAGTTAGGTGCTGAAGTAAAAGTTTACCTTGTAAGAGAAGTTTTGTGCTAAAACCAGTGGGAATTGGGAATTCTTCTTTAACTTAGCTTCTGTATGTTGACATTTCATTGGCACTACACTTGCTGCAGTGTTTGTATTGCTGGCTTGTCCATGGCTTGACTTGTCCGTGAGAAAGGCAAGGTGATAATTGAATCCAGCCGAGTTTGTTTTCTTGTCTTGTGCTGGCATCTTGCTCTGTCATGGGCTAAAAAAGTTTTATTGGTCTTCAGGTTCTGTACTAGGCCAAGTTGGATATTTCAGCTGCTGTCTTCCTCTGCTGTGCATCTGGTTTTGAGTTTCAGTCAGCGTAGGCGATGCTGGCTGAAACTGCATTTCTACAACCCAGAAACCTGTCAAGCGTAACTATTAGGTTACATATCCAGCAGTGGCTCTGCAGTTCAGGACGGCTCATTTTTTTGTGTAGAATTATTTAATTTATTATTTAATACCAGTTTGTATTTAACTGTGTCATGTCAGTTTTGGCTAGCTGCAGGTTGGAGCCTGTTGCCAAGCCCGTGCCAGCAGATGTGCAAGATCCCCTCTGGAGCTGCTCGTCTTGTTACACCGGGAATAATGGGGGTCTGCCAGCTCAGTTTGGACAGTGAGCCTTAGAAAACTGGAATGATCTCCAATTCTGTCTTAAGTAACAAGTAGCATCTGCTGTGGAAAAGGAGCAATGATTTCTATGCTCCAAGTGACCCAAGAGTTCTTGGAGACTGTATCCACACAGATCTTCCCTGAACTGCTGACACAGCCCTTGGCGACAGACCGTTACTAGTGACTCTGTTAACCCTGAATTTTCACGTGCTCCTTTTTAAAAATTGTTCCTGAATTTAAAGGGTCAGGAAGGCTTCTTTCTTAAAGTCTGCAGGAATGATTTCCCTCTTGCAGATAGTGTTTTTCTGTGCAGCAGTTTGATCTGGAAGCTGATGATAATGTGTTCATGCTTGCACAAAGAGCTCATGAACACCTAAAAGCCAGTGCAGTCTGCACACCTATTCTTGCCACATCTCTCTTGACAGGTGAGATGTGCTTCCTTTTGGACCAACTGTTTCAAAGGCTTTTATTCATGTGGTGGATAGCTGAGGAAAATCAACTGCTTAAAGGACAGAGTTTGACTTCCCTCTTTGATCAGGAAGAGAAAAGGCCATTCAATCACCATCTTACCTAGATCTTAGGAGATCTTTCTCTATTACAGTCCAGTTTAAGTCACCTGCTTGTGTGTATAATTGGAGGAGAGGGGTCATCAAAGATCTACCACGTTACTGAGGTTTTCTGCTCTGACTCTCAGTATTGAGGTTGACAGCAGTCCAGAAGCAGGCTATACATCTTCAGGCTAAGGATGCTACTTTTCCATCATCTCACAATACTACCACATAAAGGTAAATATTAAGATATTTAATGTAGGCCTGGTACTTGTTATCACTCAGCAGTTCAGCTAATTTTTTAAAAGCAAAGCCATGTTTGATCTGACCTTTGATAGACTTATTTGATATTGAATAAGAAAAATTCCCCCACCTGATAACCTAAAATTGTCCTGAACCTTGCCACAAGTGTCAAAGACTTAGAAGTCACAGACTTGCTGTGATAACCCTGCTGATTATGCTGATAATTGGTATCTGAAGCATGTAAATTTATGCTGGTAAAAATGAACTTATCAATGCCATCTTCTCTTTAAGTATTTTTTTAATTTTAATCAACCCTGCAATTGCTGCCTGAAATAAAAATACTGTATCTGCTAATTAAGACTTACATGGTAAATTAGAACTGGCATTGAGTAAAAAATGCCATCCTGGACTGGTAAATATTTCAAATTAAGGTTCTTTATTTCTAAATAGAATAATTAGAAGGCATCTGTTCTAGAGTAGCACAGTGTAGAAGGAGTTATACAAGTAAAATATATCATTATGCTGAGTTGTAATGACATCCATGGGGAGTTTTTTTTGCTTTTAGTTTTGATTTATAAGCAGAATTATAATGAAATAAGATGTGTAGAGGAGACTGTGGAGGAGTGTTTCTGTAGCTCTGGACACACACCTGTCCAGTCAGGAGAACTCGGGCTGATTATTTTATATAAATCACACGGCTACAATTTTCAGCTGAAGGAGATGTGCCCACTTGTTGAATGCATTGCAAACTCTCTGAAAAGCTAGTCAGTGGAAATTGTGGGTGGAGGTCACCTTGGGGAAGGCACATGGCAAGTGCTTTGCCTGGAAATCCTTGATGTGCCAACTGGGTGCTCTTGTCTCCAGTGTTGCTCTTTCTCCTGAGCTCCAAAGCAGAGAGATAAGTACCATGGAAGAGCTTTCAGCAGTGGCAGGGGAACTGTTTTAAGCAAAGCAATATCTTTTTCCCTGCATGTCAACCTCAATTCAGTTGGAATACTTTGAAGAACAAACTAAATTCCCCATTGCTAAATTCTCCTTCCATAGTAAGGTTCAGTAAGAGTTTGGGGGCTTCATGTGTTTGTGTTCACTGCCACAATGTGTTCTGTGCAAATCTGGCTGCGGGAGGTAAGGGAGAAGTAGATAAGCTGGTAATGTCTGTGTCAATTGAGGCCCACAGTGTCACTTGTATTGTCACAGCCAAAAAGTTTAGTGAAAAACTCATCATAACCTACGTGCTATTTCAACGCAAAGAATTTTCTGAACCTTCCGATTTTCTCTGATATATGGAAGATTACCTCCTTTTCCCTGCTCCTGTGAAAACATAATTATGGCAAAACCAGACATCTTTACATTGTGCTCACAATTATGTGTCTTTTCATATGAGTGTTGAAAACTGATCGCTTTCCTGCTCTTCTTGGACCAGGAACAGCACAGCTTGTCCACCTCTATTGACCTTGGAGTAATTGCTTTGGTTAAGAAATTCTCTTGAATGTGCAGAAGAGGGCATGGAAAAGGGGGCATTGTTTTGAGAAATTGATACCTTTCTCAAGGTATCATCAAAACAGGGAAGTTGATGTTTGTAATTCCTACTGAAAATTTTCTCTTAAGTTGCTGATGGGGTTTTGTTTTCATATATGTTTTTAACAGACCTCTCTGGACCCTCTGCTGCTGGTTTAACCCCTGCTACAAAGCCTCGTTTGTTGAGGTGGCAGGCCAATAGGAAATCACATGGATTATGTGAGGAGCATTTCAGGGCATTCTCAGCTGGAGATAAGGAGGAAATATATCTGGAGTATGCTTCACGTTTTCATTGACTAGTTTTGTTGGTCTCAGAGGCAGGTAGGAACAGAAAAGAATTGCTGTATATTAAAATGCCTGCAGCAGTATTGTGCTTCTTGTCAGTAGTGAGGCACAGCTTTTGTTTTGTAGGCTGGATTAGAATGTCTCTTTTGCAAATGCCTTGTGCCAACAAAATGTTTACCAGCCACTAAAATGCTGGGGGAGAATACTTTTCTATTGTGATTTAAATTTTTTTTAGCTGTAATTAATTTTTTAAAAGCAAAGACTGGAAGCAGTGAAGCAAATATCTTGAAGCCATGTGACTTTGAGGGAGTAAGAGCACCTGCCCTATGCAAGCCTAGTTCTTTTCAGGACTTCATGAGCTGGGTAACCAGAATCACTAAAGGCTTAAGAATCCTAAATCTATGAGTCTTGAACTGTGCAAATGTGGATCCTGTGGTACTGAAGAGCTCAGGTGACCACTCTAGCACATGGGTTGTTGTTGTTGTTCTGTTGTTTTTAGTAAAAATTAAAAGGTTAAATCAGTTCTGTTCATCTGAAATGAGGCAATGGTGCTGAAGATAGTTCAGAGGATGCTCTCTTCTTGGAGTCTGGTCTGAATTCACACCAGATTGCAGCAGTATCTTTTTGGTCTCGTGAAGATGGACCCTAAAGCTCTTAAGCTTCCAAGGGTTTGACTGGAAGAGTTGAAGGGGGAAGGGATAATGTGTCTGATATACAAGGAGTTGAATCAAAGTTCTTTATAATCAGAATTACCAGCCCGAAACATACATAGGCTTTCATAAAAGTATTAGATTCCAATGTATTTGTTATCAGAGGCAAGCTACAACATATCACTCTTTTTGTGAGATCCTGTTAGCCTGATCTCAGTGTGACTGTGTTTTTTTTTTTTTGTTTTTTTTTCCAATCATCTTTGTCTCTCCCAGTTTTTTTTTCTCAGCTGACAGTTCTGTCCACCAATTCGGTAATTACTTTCTGTCATTTTAAGTGATGTGCTAAGGGCCAATATTTAAGGTCAGGGCCATGAACATCTGACTTCCCTTGAGAGTAGAACTGGATGAGTAGGAAGAATATTGATTCACTGAATAGATCAACCGAAAATAAATAAATTTTTCAAATGCTTTTGACCTAATAGCATTCAACCTTCTCTGCTTGAGGCAAGTTAATGAAGGGGTAAATCAAATATTGTATGAATCATGCATCAAAATACATAATGAGAAAGACTGAAAAAAAGCAGCCCAGAGACTTGCTGCTGATAGCTGGGAATGTGTAATAGGCAGGGTTCAGAACAGAGTTCTAAATTTCTAGGTTTACAGAAAATGCAGAAATGGATGAATTTGACCCCTAAGTGAGGGTGCAAACGAATTCACCTCTGTGGCTACTTCAGGGGATTTGCATCTTAAAGAGGAAGATAGAAGCAATAGCAGATTTCACTGTTTTACCTAAAAATGTATGAGGCAATTCACAGAAAGGGTGAACCTGTAACATACTGTTCCCTCGAATGGTGACTTTTGATTTAGGAAGATAGTTCTCTTAGTTCAATTCCAATGATGTCTTACTTTCCCCTATATGTGTAACCCTGAGCAATTCTACTTTTTATTATTGGGTAACAGCATCAATTACAGAGCATTAAGAATTTCCCAGGCTACTCAATGAGCACTGCAGATGAGGAAAGAACATCCCTAAAACACAAACCCAAAGACAGTTCCATCATGGGTGGTGTGACTGGCATTGAAAGAAGGTTCTGAGTTCAGGTGCCCATTTCCCATTTGGTGCAAGTCATAGTTTGGAATCTGTGGTGGCTGATAATCTGAAACCCCTGAATTCTGTATTTTGTGCTTCTGGTCTGAACTAATGATGTGGAAATATAAAAGAAGCTTTTTGATAACAGCAATAGGGAGAGCAGCAAAATAGTGATCCAAAAAGGCCTTTAGGTCTCTTGGCTGAGTTTAACTTTCTTGGCAAATTTGAGCTCCAAATAACAGAAACAGCTTGTCCTGCAGAAGGAGAAAAGTGCCATGCAAGAAAATGTCCTAATCTTCTGGGTCATCCACTCCGATCCTTTTACCCTTGAACGTGAATAATTTACACTCAGGAAGTTGGTTTTACTGTGACAGACAAGCATTTGTTGAGAAATCTCAGTGTTGGTCTTTCAGAGCTATCCGGGGGGCTCCTGGGGGTCCCCAGTTCCCCCCGTCCCTACCCCAAAACAGCTCCTGGCCAATCAGAGCGTGCGGCGCTGCTGACAACTCAGTTGCCGGGCCGGCGATTTTCAGGCAATCAGCGCCTGCGATAGCGCTGCTCATCGGTTGCCAGGCAGATCAAAACGCTTCTCAATGCGCTAGCCAATCAGAGACTGCGCGGGGCCATTTCTAGCCAATCAGAGCGCTTGTTCTCGATGACTCCTCAGTCGCCAGGCGGACCCGCAGCGCCCAGCGCTCCCCGGGAGCGGAATTTGGGGAGGGGGGAGGTGACCCTGGGGATGGGGATGGGGCGTGCGGGGGCAGCTGGGGCCGGACTGGTGGCACTGGTGGTGCTGAGAGCCCCCCCGGCCGCGGGGGTCGCGGTGAGAAGGGGTTGGGGGCCCCAAATTAAACCAAAGAGGGATCGGGACCCCCCCACGGAGCAGGAGGGGCCTGGAACCCCCAAAACCAAACACGGGGGAGGGGAGCGGGGATTGGGGGAACGATGGGGAGGGCGGGGGAAAGAGGGGGATGGGACACCCAAAAAGGATCAAGACAACTTGAGGTGGCCACCTTTATATGTGGATGGTAGCCAATGGTAGCCAATGCTTTTTCCCAGTCCATGGGATCCCAGTCTGTGCAATCCCAGTCGATGTGGTCCCAGTCCATATAATCTCAACCCAGTTTATCCCAGTGTGTACCGTCCTGATCCCTATAGTCCCATTCCATATGGTCCCAGTCCATAGGATCTCAGTCCAGGTGATCCCAGCCCATGTTTGATCCCAGTCTGTGTGGTTCTGCACACACTGCCAGGGTCTGAAATTCCAGTCACCAGCCAGGAAAAAATGTTCCTGCCCTTGAATGTCCTTGCTGTCCTCTCAACGAGTTAGAATAAAACTAAAAATCAATAAATTTGAATTTAAATAAAATAGAATAAAAATGAAATTTAAAAATTTCAACTCTTACTTACAGTACTCCAATAATGATTTAACCCAAAACCACCTTTTGCTGGGAATGGAGACACCGGGGACCCTTGGAGTCCCCTTTGCTGACGATAGTGACACAATTAAGCTCGCCCAAACTCCTCCTGGATCTCCCCTAAGCCCCCAGTGGGGATTCCTGGGAGTTCCCCTGTGTTCCCCCTTTCCCAGGACTCTGGGGGTCCCCCCGACCTGTCCATGCACCCCCAGATTTCTTCCACAGCCCCCTGTGATGGTGGGGGTGGGGGCCGAGTGCTGCAGCAGATCCAGCAGTGAGGGGAGTTTGGGGGGATCCCTGAGCATTTGGGGTCCCCTGGGTTTTGGGGTGACCCCCGGGCCCCCCAGGATCTCCCTGGACACGCTGACGCTGCCCGTGCACAGTGAGAAGGTTCATACCCGGCATGGGGTCCCAGCTCTGTCACCGGCATTGCCCAGGAAACCCCAAACTCTCCCGGGAACCCCCAAATCCCCCAGGACACCCCGACCTCCCCGGGACCCCAAAACCATCCCTGGGCCCTCCAAAAACTCCCCAAGACAGCAAAAACCCCACACAGACACCCCCCAAACCCTCCCAGGACGTCCAAATTCCCACCGTACCTCCCAGCACGCCCCAGACCCCCCTGAGAAGGTTCATACCTGGCAGGGGGTCCCCATCTCTGTCACCGGCAGGTACCCCAAACCAGCCTTGGGTTCCCCCTAGGATTGCCCAATCCCCCCCTTTGAGAATCCTGAAAACCCCCCGGGGAACCCCCCAAAAATCCACCGGGACCCCAAAAACCCTGGAGATAGACAAAACCCCCCCAGGAATTCATCATGAAATTTATACCCAGCAAGGGATCCCCATCACCATCATCGGCATCACCCGGGTACCCCCAGATCCTCTCGGGATCCTGTGCCTGAAGCAAATGGAAAGAGAACTGGGGTGTGAAAAATAAAGCTTGTTTATTTTCAGAAAAACAGCAATGAAAACACAGAATACATTTACATTGTAAGAATATTTGTAACAACAACAATCTATAGAACGTATATACCTAAGAACATATGTTATGGTTTGACGCTGGCGCGATGCCAGCACTCCCATGAAAATGCACTTTTTTAAATAATTGCTGTGAGATGTGATCAGGAACAGAGCAGAGCAGGCTCAAGCTTAATAACAAAGAAAAGAACTTTATTAAACTACTACTACTATAAAAACACAGACACTCAATCCTGGACAAAGACCTTCCAAAACACCCCTCCTCCTCCCAACTAATTCCCACCTAATTTCCAAATGGAACCACAGTGAGACACCACCCGGGTACTGATCAAGTTTCCACCCTTCAGATATTCAAATACTCAATCTTTCAAGGGAGACAGGAGTCTCCCCTGTGCCACAGACCCCCCAGGAAACACAATTGCCACACTTGTGTTTCCATGTCACACATGGCAACCACCTGGAGAAAATCTGCCATGGTGACACTCTCCTCTCCATGTCACAGTGCTCTCACCACCGTGCATGGACAGACTGCTCATAGGGCTCTTTTAAGGATGCTTTGCAATGGACCAAAAGAGACAACAGTTCAGTTTCTCATTGCGGGACTACAGTTCCCCCATTTGCCCCTGGGGCTGAAGGTCCAAGAACAGAGGTCTTCTTCTCCTCTTCTTCTTCCCCGAAGACAGAGGGCTTCTCCCCACCTTTTTCAACTCTCCTCTGTTCTCTCTACTCCTCTGCTGGTAATCACTGAAACAAGTCTGTTGGCTCACCAAACCACCCCCCTAAGTGCAGCTTCTGTCAGGAGAATTTGGTTCAGTCTATGGCTAACAAGAAAAGTCCAGCCACAAGCCACTCCATCATCTCCTTCCAACTCAAGAATTTCTTCTTCCATCATCTCGGATCCCAGACTGTCTCTCTTCTACTTCAAATCAAGGAGGAGTAATATTTTACAAAGCCTTCATTTCTCAGGAAAGGGTTAAAAGTTCAGACTCCATGGAGGGCTGATATCTCTGCCCAGCAGCCGATTCCCAAGGCCAAGGCTGGGTGCCTTCCCCCCCCGCCCTTCTCCTCCGCGCCGGCAAAGTTACAGGTGCTGTCCGCACTTTCTGCCTCTTCCCGCTGGGGGGGATGACAAAGACATCTCCACTTCTCTCCACCCTTCCGTCCACAGGAGCTGGCTCGGTTCCAGTCCTTCTACCCCTCAGCTCACCTCGACCAGGCCACATGGCTTCCCCTCCCCCACCCAGCCCCATGGCTGGGCGGGGGAGATCTGCACTGCACCCTGACCGGAACCAAAGAGAGCGAGCTCTTGGGAGTTCCTGCTTTTAACCCCCTGTGTTCTCAGAGGCGTATCCACACCTTTAGTGGCCACTTTAGGTGCCAATATCCAAACTTGACCACTGATTGGTTTGACCCAACTTCCTGAAAGAATTCACTTCCATGTCAAACAACAACAACATATCCAACAAAAATCAATGAAACGTATTTACAGAAGACACAAAGAAACCCCAAAACCTATAGCCTAAAGACAATAACAAATTCTACAACGTATGTACAAAAGGGTGGCGTCTCTGTCTGGGATCTCCATCGGTCCTTGAGGAAAAGCAAGAGGCACAGTCACTCCAATCAGGCAGAGAGGGCTCTTCCATGTGCCCCCAGGCTGGCCCAGCAAGCGCAGCACAGGCTGGGGATGGCCACCAGAACCCAATGCACCGGGTCCCACATCCCTGAGCAGGGACCACCCAGCCCAGTCCCAGCCTGGCAGCAGGGGACCCGCTCTGCCTGTGGGGACCACATGCCTGTCCTGCTGCTGGTATTGCTCTTCATCCCAAGATCATGGCCTCTTCCTCATCTTTCTCATCAATGTCCATGTCCTCAAGGTACTCTTCCATTTCCACGTCCATCTCCTCTTCCACATCTACCTCCATCTCTTCCTCTCCAGTCTCTTCTCCATCCACTTCCATCTCCTCCTCTGTATCCATCTGCATGTCCACCTCCATCTCTTCCTCTCCAGTCTCTTCTCCATCCACTTCCATCTCCTCCTCGGTATCAATCTCCATGTCCACCTCCAGTGCATCGTCTCCACTCTCTTCTCCATCCACTTCCATCTCCTCCTCAGTATCAATCTCCATGTCCACCTCCATCTCTTCCTCTCCACTCTCTTCTCCATCCACTTCCATCTCCTCCTCTGTATCAATCTCCATGTCCACCTCCATCGCATTGTCTCCACTCTCTTCGCCATCCACTTCCATGTCCTCCTCTCTATCAGCCTGCATGTCCACCTCCATCTCGTCCTCTCTCTCGGTGACAGCCTGCAGAGGTAGCAACACCTCAGAGTGGGGTCCCTGTCCCACCCCATCCCCACAGAACTCCAGCCCAGCTGGGCAGCTGGGGGGTGTCCACCTCCATGGAATGGCACCGTACCTTCCTCAGGACAAATGTGAGCATCCTGCAGGGACGGATGACAAAATCCAGGCAACAGAGAGCTTTCAGGACTGATGGGAGTATCAGGGCACAGGTGACGAGAAGAGTGACAGGGAACATGGTGAAGGGTGAGCTGGCACGAGGGCTGGCACAGGGTGGGCTGACACAAGGGCCAGTGGTTGTGTTGTGCTCTTTGCTGGATGCTGGAGGTTCCATCTGGAACATCACATCTGTGACATCACAGTGGATCTAAAGAGCATCTTGTTCCATGCTGAGCAATCTTCCCCAGCCCATGCTGCTCACAGCCCTGTTGCCAAGGATGGGGCATCCACAGCCTGGGCCAGTGCCTCAGCAGCCTCCGTGTAAAAGAGCAGCTCCCTCAGATCCAACTTCAATCAGCCTCCTGCAGTTGAAAGCCATCCCCCCTTGTCCTGTTGCCACGGGCCCGGCTGAACACTGTCCCCGTCTTTCCTGTGGGACCCTTCCAGTCCTGCAGAGCTGCACTGAGGCCTCCCCAGTGTCTCCTCCTTCCAGGCTGAGCATCCCCAGCCCCACTTGGACGGCAGTCAGGTAGATCAGGGGGAGTCAAGGCTGAAGTCAAACAGCATCAGGAACTGAGAGGTGGAAGCTTTAGGCCCAGGTTTGCCTCTGTAATAACAGTGGAGGGGAAGATGGTGGGACACTGGCTCTGTTCTAACCGCTGATTATTTTCTTTTTTTTTTTTTTCCCTTCTTTTCTGTCATGCTGATGCAGGTGTTGCTGTTTGCAAGGAAGCTTGGCACATTATCCATTGTCTTCTCCATTTGTGAAACACCGAGCAGAGTCTGGGCAGGCTGATGATGCAGAGCAAAACCTGCAAATACACCGGTGATCCTGAGCCTGGAGGATGCAGCTAAACCCGGCCAAAAATAATTTCTGGAAAGTCAAGCCTGGTTTACATTTTCTTGAGTTTGGCTATTCCTGAACCGGGGGAGAGGGCATTCGGGGGAGGGGGTACCACAGGGGTTCCCCTCCCCCATTTTTGGGGGGTCTCCCATGGTGCCCCCTCCCCAAAAAGCTCCGCGGGCCCCCTGAAGCGGCTTCTGTTCCACCGGCCGGTGCCCCCTGATCCAGGACGGCCCCCGGTGAGTCTGGGGCGCTCTGGGGGGATTTTGGGGGGATTTTGGCGGCATGTATGGGCTTTGGGGGATTTTGTTGGGAGATTAGGGGGAATTATTGGATTTTGGAGAGAATTACTGGGTTTGTGGGGTTATGGGGGTTTTGTGGGATTTGAGGATTTTGGATTTTGGGGATTTTTTAGGGTTTTGGGGTGGTTATTTTTTGGGGGGTTTATTGAAATTTTTGGGAGGTTTTTTTTTTTTAAATTTTGGTGGGTTCCACTGGGATTTTGTGGGATTCTTTGGTGTTTAGGAGTTATTAATTGGGATTTTTGGGGGATTTTGGGGGGTTTTAGTGGAATTTTGGGGGGCTTTGGAGTTGTCCCAGGGTGTGGGGAAGGGCTGAGAGGCACCAACATCTGGTTTAAACCCCTGAAAGTCCCAATAAACCCGATGAAATCGCAATTAAATTTCACAAATTCCCATTAGAATACCCTCGAATCCCAAAAAAAGCTCACAAAATCCCAATTAAACCCCACAAATCCTCCCAAAAATGTCTCCAAAACCACAACAAGCCCCACAAAATCCTCACGAGACCCAAAGAAATCTTGGCAACACCCAAAAAAACCCACAAGCCCCCCCAAATCCCCACTAAAATAACTGAAAAACCCAAATCCCCAAAGAATCCCACTAAATGCCCCAACAATTCCAATAAAATGCCTCCAAATCCCCTAAAAATCCCAATAAAACCCAGAAATAATTCCAGAGGATCCCACAGAATCCCCACAAAATCCCAGTAAAACCTTCCAAAATTCAAAAGAAAACACAAAAAAAATCAATTAACCCCCAAATACCCCCAGGAAAAAAACTTCCCACTCAAAGCACCAAGAAAACCCCTCAAAATCCAAACTCCCAAAATTCCCAAACACCCCCACACCCAATAATTCTCCCTAAAAACCCCAACAATTCCCTGTAAACTCCCAACACAATTCCCAAAAGCCCAAAAAAGCCCCAGATGCCCAAACCCCTCCCGAGCCCTCCCTGGTCCCTCCCGGTCCCGCTCAGGCCCGTCCGGGGCCGCGGCCAAAACTGCCCGGAGCGGACGCGGAGATCCCGGAGCGACCCCGGAGCCGATCCCGGGCTCGGCCTCGGGCTCGGCCCCTTTGGGGGATTTTGGGCCGAACCGGGCAGGTTTAGGGTGGGCTTCAGATCCCTTGCGGGGATCCCGAGCCTTTTCGGGTGGATTTTCAGCTCCTGTGGCTGATTTGAGGCCGAATCTGGTGGGGTTTAGGGGGGATTTCAGACCCCTTTGGATGATTTTAGGCCCATGGGGGTGGGGCTGGGGCCCATTTGGGTGAGTTTAGGAAAAACTGGGCCCATATGGGTGAATCCTAATCCTGTGTGGGTGATTTTAGGTCCCTTTTTTGGGTATTTTGGGTGCATTTAAGTAGGGTTTTTTTTGCTGCTTTGGGCAATTTTAGGTTGAACCAAGCCTTTTTAGGGTGATTTTAGGTCTTCTTGTGTTGGTGTCAGGGACATTTTGGTGATTTTAGATACCTTTGGATGATTTTAGGCTGGACCAGCTACTTTCAGGGTGGATTTTAGTCACATTTGAAAGATTTACGGGTGATCTTAAGCCATTTCTTGAGGGCTATAAAACACTTGGGGCAGTTTTAAGCCCCTTTGGTTGGATTTTAGAGCCCTCTGGATACTTTTAATCCCATTTGGTTGGTGTCAGGCCGAACCATGTGGATGTAGGCTGCATTTGATGCCCTTTTGGGTGATTTTGGGTCAAACCGGGCTTTTTTAGGACAGGGCGTCCCCTTGGCCCCGCTCCTTTCCCCTCACGGTTCTGCCCTTTCCTCGCTCCTTTCCCCTCACGGTTATGCCCTTTCCTCGCTCCTTTCCCCTCACGGTTCTGCCCTTTCCTCGCTCCTTTCCCCTCACGGTTCTGTCCTTTCCTCGCTCCTTTCCCCTCATGGTTCAGGATCCCGGAGCGGGGGAGGAGGAGGAGGGAGGGAGGAAGAGGCGCAGCGGCAGCAGGGAGCAGCCGGAGGAGAGGAGAGAAGGAATCGCGTGGCCCTGGCGCTGCCTGAGCTCGCAGCACCCCGGGAGCATCGCCCCCATCCCGCAGGTGCCTGGGGAGGGGGAGCTCGTCCAAAATATCTTGGAGCTGCCTGGGTTCGGTATTTTTTTTGGGGGGATGTTTGGAGCTGGCAGGGCTCCAAAGCCAAGCCGCAGCTGGCCCTCGGGGGGACATCGGGGGGTCCCCGAGAGGTGTTTTCGGGGGATCCCAGTGTGGGTGGCGGCAGAGCCCCGTCGGGGGGACACCGGTTTTGGGGAGCCCCGGGAGAGCCGCGGCTGCCCTGAGCGGGAGCCCCGAGAGAGGAGAGCCCCAGAAGCCCCAGCGGGGAACCCGAGAGGGGGGGACCCCTGGCAGTGCCGGCACCCCGGCAATGGGGGGTGCTGGGGCTGGAGGGGCGGCATGGCCGGGAAAGGGGTGCGGGGCTCCCGGGGCCGCCAGGGGCTGCTCCCAGCAGGAGCCCAGTTGCTGACAGTCACTCCCCATTATGATACAATTTGCCCCCAGCACTGTTCCCGTTGTTCCCACTTTCATCCCGTGTGTTCCCATTCTCCCACTTGCCCCCAGAATAGTCCCAGTCACTCCCAGTAAGATCCCAGTATGAGTCCAGTATGATCCCAGTCTCTGCCAGCAGGGCCCCAGTCACTCACCCTTGTCCCCAGTTGCCCCCAGCGTGGTCCCAGTTGCCCCCAGCACATTCCCAGTGGCTCCATATGTGTCCCAGTCCTAGTGCAATGATGGGGAATACCAAATGCACTTGAGGCATCACGTACGGTTAACACCAAAGCTGTGGCTATGTTTGTGATGGGGTCATAGGTAAAGTTCACTAGGTTCCACCGGGATTGGAATTCCTTTTCAAAATCAGCGGCACTGTCCCAAACTATTTTCCAAATCTCAGTAGGAAAAGTGCCTTCTTCACCTTCTCTTATAATCGAGGCAGCAACCGACTGCATCCCTAATTGAGCCTGGATACAGCTGAGAGCTAAAGAAACGTTCTTTTGTGTGGCACCGAGTGCATCAATTACCAATTTGTGATCATTTACGCTTGCTTCCTCCCAACTTGGTAATATGTTTGATAGCAAGCACTGATGTCTTCCCAAGGCCAATAAGGACGACTGCAGTGGTTGTTGGAATTTGGTCAAATCTAGTGGTGGCAGCCAGTGTGTTCATTAATACTTCTGAATCAATGCTATTTAGAATTCCCAATCCTGTTCCCACAGCACCGGTTATGTCTCTTAGCATCCGTCTTTTAGAAGGGTTCCGCTGTCGCAACCAGGTCGTCCAACCCTGAAAAGAAGTTGACAAAAAAGGTGAACAAGCTGGCTGAATTTCTGAGACATTTTTTTGCATCAGCAAAATCAGGGGTATTTAACCCCATCGTTTGGGAATTGGGGAGTGTTTGACACCCCAGGATCTGGGATTTGGAGGGTTTGATCCTAAAATTTGGGGTTCAGGGCTGGGGGGGAGGGGGGTAGGGCTTGACATCCCAGAGTTTTGGTTTGAGGGTGTTTGAACCCCCCCAGTGTTTGAACCCCCAGGATTTGGGGTCGGGGGGAGTTGACCCCAGGATCTGGGGTGTTTGACCCGCTGGGTTTGGGGTCGGGGTTGAGAGCAGAGCCATTTCCTGGAAACAGCGGCAGGACCGGGACTGGGAACAGGATCGGGATCGGGAATGGGAGTGGGATCGGGGTCGGGAATGAGATCGGGAACGGGAACAGAAATGGGAATGGGATTGGGATCGGGAACAGGATCAGGAACGGGATTGGGCTCGGGAAGGGGAGAGGCCCTGGCCCAATAATGGACCCCTCCCCCAGGGAGCGACCCTGCCCCAATCCTGGGATGGAGCAATCCCCTCAATCCCAGACCCCTCCCCATTTCCCAAACCCTCCCCAATGCCAGCCCCTGACCCAGTCCCACACCCCTCCCCAGTCGCTGAACGGACCCTCCCTCAATCCCAGCCCGCCCCGATCCAGATCGGAGCCATCCCCAGAGCCTCCCCCATTCCCAGACCGGACCCTTCAATCCCTTTGTGGGGCGGCTCCTGCCGCTTCCAGCCCATTTTTGGGGGATCCAAAGGGCTCCGGGGACCCTCCCCACTTTGGGGGTGTTGGGGTGGCCCCAGGGCCGCCCCGAGGGCCGAGGGGGGATGGAAACCCCCAAAGCCGGGGGGCTCCTGGGGGTCCCCAGTTCCCCCCGTCCCCACCCCAAAACAGCTCCTGGCCAATCAGAGCGCGCGGCGCTGCTGACAACTCAGTTGCCGGGCCGGCGATTTTCAGGCAATCAGCGCCTGCGATAGCGCTGCTCATCGGTTGCCAGGCAGATCACAGCGCTTCTCAATGCGCTAGCCAATCAGAGACTGCGCGGGGCCATTTCTAGCCAATCAGAGCGCTTGTTCTCGATGACTCCTCAGTCGCCAGGCGGACCCGCAGCGCCCAGCGCTCCCCGGGAGCGGAATTTGGGGAGGGGGGAGGTGACCCTGGGGATGGGGATGGGGCGTGCGGGGGCAGCTGGGGCCGGACTGGTGGCACTGGTGGTGCTGAGAGCCCCCCCGGCCGCGGGGGTCGCGGTGAGAAGGGGTTGGGGGCCCCAAATTAAACCAAAGAGGGATCGGGACCCCCCCACGGAGCAGGAGGGGCCTGGAACCCCCAAAACCAAACACGGGGGAGGGGAGCGGGGACTGGGGGAACGATGGGGAAGGCGGGGGAAAGAGGGGGATGGGACACCCAAAAAGGATCAAGACAACTTGAGGTGGCCACCTTTCTATGTGGATGGTAGCCAATGGTAGCCAATGCTTTTTCCCAGTCCATGGGATCCCAGTCTGTGCAATCCCAGTCGATGTGGTCCCAGTCCATAGAATCTCAACCCAGTTTATCCCAGTGTGTACCGTCCTGATCCCTATGGTCCCATTCCATATGGTCCCAGTCCATAGGATCTCAGTCCAGGTGATCCCAGCCCATGTTTGATCCCAGTCTGTGTGGTGCTGCACACACTGCCAGGGTCTGAAATTCCAGTCACCAGCCAGGAAAAAATGTTCCTGCCCTTGAATGTCCTTGCTGTCCTCTCAACGAGTTATAATAAAACTAAAAATCAATAAATTTGAATTTAAATAAAATAGAATAAAAATGAAATTTAAAAATTTCAACTCTTACAACCCTCCTAGGGCTCCGCTGCCGGAATCAGCAGGAGTGGTGTTGGCCTCTTCAGGGGAGTTAGAGTGGGACCCGACCAGAGTGGGGGCCCTTAAACCCCAAAAATCCACCCTGGGGGGCAAAACATCCCCTACAGCGGCTTGGAGTGAGTCCCCCAGAAAAATGTCACTTAAAGCTGTCATGATCACCCCTGAAAAGGGGCTTGTGGGGCTGTGGCCCCACAAACACCTGAAAATGGGGAGGAAAAAACACCCTTGGAGGGGTGAGGTCCCCCCAGACATCCCTAAAAAGAGAAAAACTCCTCTTCAGAGGGGCCTGAAGACCCTTCAGGGCCCTCGAGGAGGGACAAGATCCCCTCCTCTGCTGGGGCCTCTCCGAGCCGGGAGCTCTCCCGTTGGCGGCTGCCCTCGGGGGAGCCCCGAACGACGGCGGCTCCTGGGCTGAGCCCCCCTCAGCCGGGGCTGCGGAGGGAACTGGGGGGCCTGGGACGGGGCCTGGGGGTCCTGGGGTGACCTGGGGGAGCCTCAGTGGGTCCCACCTCCCCCTGTGCCCCCTCTCCCACCCCCTTCCCAATATTGCCCCCAAACAAAAGCTTGTGGCTGTGCCAGCGCCCCCACTGACCTCCAGCCCTGGGAAGCTGGAGCAAGCGGAAACCACAACTTTGCAAATGCTACCTGTGCCTGAAGCAAATGGAAAGAGAACTGGGGTGTGAAAAATAAAGCTTGTTTATTTTCAGAAAAACAGCAAAGAAAACACAGAACACATTTACATTGTAAGAATATTTGTAACAACAACTATCTATGGAACGTATATACCTAAGAACATATCTAACAAAAGTCTATGAAACGTATTTACAGAAGACAAAAAGAAGCCCTAAAACCTATAGCCTAAAGACAACAACAAACTCTACAACGTATATACAAAAGGGTGGCATCTCTGTCCGGGATCTCCATCGGTCCTTGAGGAAAAGCAAGAGGCACAGTCACTCCAATCAGGCAGAGAGGGCTCTTCCATGTGCCCCCAGGCTGGCCCAGCAAGCGCAGCACAGGCTGGGGATGGCCACCAGAACCCAATGCACCGGGTCCCACATCCCTGAGCAGGGACCACCCAGCCCAGTCCCAGCCTGGCAGCAGAGGACCCACTCTGCCTGTGGGGACCACATGCCTGTCCTGCTGCTGGCATTGCTCTTCATCCCAAGATCATGGCCTCTTCCTCATCTTTCTCATCAATGTCCATGTCCTCAAGGTACTCTTCCATTTCCACGTCCATCTCCTCTTCCACATCTACCTCCATCTCTTCTTCACCACTCTCTTCTCCATCCACTTCCATCTTCTCCTCTGTATCAATCTGCATGTCCACCTCCATCTCTTCCTCTCCACTCTCTTCTCCATCCACTTCCATGTCCTCCTCTCTATCAGCCTGCATGTCCACCTCCATCTCGTCCTCTCTCTCGGTGACAGCCTGCAGAGGTAGCAACACCTCAGAGTGGGGTCCCTGTCCCACCCCATCCCCACAGAACTCCAGCCCAGCCGGGCAGCTGGGGGGTGTCCACCTCCATGGAATGGCACTGTACCTTCCTCAGGACAAATGTGAGCATCCTGCAGGGACGGATGACAAAATCCAGGCAACAGAGAGCTTTCAGGACTGATGGGAGTATCAGGGCGCAGGTGACGAGAAGAGTGACAGGGAACATGGTGAAGGGTGAGCTGGCACGAGGGCTGGCACAGGGTGGGCTGACACAAGGGCCAGTGGTTGTGTTGTGCTCTTTGCTGGACGCTGGAAGTTCCTGCTGGAACATCACATCTGTGACATCACAGTGGATCTAAAGAGCATCTTGTTCCGAGCTGAGCAATCTTCCCCAGCCCATGCTGCTCACAGCCCTGTTGCCAAGGATGGGGCATCCACAGCCTGGGCCAGTGCCTCAGCAGCCTCCGTGTAAAAGAGCAGCTCCCTCAGATCCAACTTCAATCAGCCTCCTGCAGTTGAAAGCCATCCCCCCTTGTCCTGTTGCCACGGGCCCGGCTGAACACTGTCCCCGTCTTTCCTGTGGGACCCTTCCAGTCCTGCAGAGCTGCAGTGACGCCTCCCCAGTATCTCCTCTTTCCAGGCTGAGCATCCCCAGCCCCACTTGGACGGCAGTCAGGTAGATCAGGGGGAGTCAAGGCTGAAGTCAAACAGCATCAGGAACTGAGAGGTGGAAGCTTTAGGCCCAGGTTTGCCTCTGTAATAACAGTGGAGGGGAAGATGGTGGGACACTGGCTCTGTTCTAACCGCTGATTATTTTCTTTTTTTTTTTTTTCCCTTCTTTTCTGTCATGCTGATGCAGGTGTTGCTGTTTGCAAGGAAGCTTGGCACATTATCCATTGTCTTCTCCATTTGTGAAACACCGAGCAGAGTCTGGGCAGGCTGATGATGCAGAGCAAAACCTGCAAATACACCGGTGATCCTGAGCCTGGAGGATGCAGCTAAACCCGGCCAAAAATAATTTCTGGAAAGTCAAGCCTGGTTTACATTTTCTTGAGTTTGGCTATTCCTGAACCGGGGGAGAGGGCATTTGGGGGAGGGGGTACCACAGGGGTTCCCCTCCCCCATTTTTGGGGGGTCTCCCATGGTGCCCCCTCCCCAAAAAGCTCCGCGGACCCCCTGAAGCGGCTTCTGTTCCACCGGCCGGTGCCCCCTGATCCAGGACTGCCCCCGGTGAGTCTGGGGCGCTCTGGGGGGATTTTGGGGGGATTTTGGCGGCATGTATGGGCTTTGGGGGATTTTGTTGGGAGATTAGGGAGAATTATTGGATTTTGGAGAGAATTACTGGGTTTGTGGGGTTATGGGGGTTTTGTGGGATTTGAGGATTTTGGATTTTGGGGATTTTTTAGGGTTTTGGGGTGGTTATTTTTTGGGGGGTTTATTGAAATTTTTGGGAGGTTTTTTTTTTTTTAATTTTGGTGGTTTCCATTGGGATTTTGTGGGATTCTTTGGTGTTTAGGAGTTATTAATTGGGATTTTTGGGGGATTTTGGGGGGTTTTAGTGGAATTTTGGGGGGCTTTGGAGTTGTCCCAGGGTGTGGGGAAGGGCTGAGAGGCACCAACATCTGGTTTAAACCCCTGAAAGTCCCAATAAACCCGATGAAATCGCCATTAAATTTCACAAATTCCCATTAGAATACCCTCGAATCCCAAAAAAAGCTCACAAAATCCCAATTAAACCCCACAAATCCCCCCAAAAATGTCTCCAAAACCACAACAAGCCCCACAAAATCCTCACGAGACCCAAAGAAATCTTGGCAACACCCAAAAAAACCCACAAGCCCCCCCAAATCCCCACTAAAATAACTGAAAAACCCAAATCCCCAAAGAATCCCACTAAATGCCCCAACAATTCCAATAAAATGCCTCCAAATCCCCTAAAAATCCCAATAAAACCCAGAAATAATTCCAGAGGATCCCACAGAATCCCCACAAAATCCCAGTAAAACCTTCCAAAATTCAAAAGAAAACACAAAAAAAATCAATTAACCCCCAAATACCCCCAGGAAAAAAACTTCCCACTCAAAGCACCAAGAAAACCCCTCAAAATCCAAACTCCCCAAAATCCCCCAACTGCCTCCAAACCCAATAATTCTCCCCAAAAACCCCAACAATTCCCCATAAACTCCCAACACAATTCCCCAAAGCCCAAAAAAGCCCCAGATGCCCAAACCCCTCCCGAGCCCTCCCTGGTCCCTCCCGGTCCCGCCCAGGCCCGTCCGGGGCCGCGGCCAAAACTACCCGGAGCGAACGCGGAGGTCCCGGAGCCACCCCGGAGCCGATCCCGGGCTCGGCCTCGGGCTCGGCGCCTTTGGGGGATTTTGGGCCGAACCGGGCAGGTTTAGGGTGGGCTTCAGATCCCTTGCGGGGATCCCGAGCCTTTTCGGGTGGATTTTCAGCCCCTGTGGCTGATTTGAGGCCGAATCTGGTGGGGTTTAGGGGGGATTTCAGACCCCTTTGGATGATTTTAGGCCCATGGGGGTGGGGCTGGGGCCCATTTGGGTGAGTTTAGGAAAAACTGGGCCCATATGGGTGAATCCTAATCCTGTGTGGGTGATTTTAGGTCCCTTTTTTGGGTATTTTGGGTGCATTTAAGTAGGGTTTTTTTTTGCTGCTTTGGGCAATTTTAGGTTGAACCAAGCCTTTTTAGGGTGATTTTAGGTCTTCTTGTGTTGGTGTCAGGGACATTTTGGTGATTTTAGATACCTTTGGATGATTTTAGGCTGGACCAGATACTTTCAGGGTGGATTTTAGTCACATTTGAAAGATTTACGGGTGATCTTAAGCCATTTCTTGAGGGCTATAAAACACTTGGGGCAGTTTTAAGCCCCTTTGGTTGGATTTTAGAGCCCTCTGGATACTTTTAATCCCATTTGGTTGGTGTCAGGCCGAACCATGTGGATGTAGGCTGCATTTGATGCCCTTTTGGGTGATTTTGGGTCAAACCGGGCTTTTTTAGGACAGCGCGTCCCCTTGGCCCCGTTCCTTTCCCCTCACGGTTCTGCCCTTTCCTCGCTCCTTTCCCCTCACGGTTATGCCCTTTCCTCGCTCCTTTCCCCTCATGGTTCAGGATCCCGGAGCGGGGGAGGAGGAGGAGGGAGGGAGGAAGAGGCGCAGCGGCAGCAGGGAGCAGCCGGAGGAGAGGAGAGAAGGAATCGCGTGGCCCTGGCGCTGCCTGAGCTCGCAGCACCCCGGGAGCATCGCCCCCATCCCGCAGGTGCCTGGGGAGGGGGAGCTCGGCCCAAATATCCTGGGGGGTGCCTGGGTTCGGGTTCTTTGAGAGGGATGTTTGGAGCTGGCAGGGCTCCAAAGCCGAGCCGCAGCTGGCCCTCGGGGGGACATCGGGGGGTCCCCGAGAGGTGTTTTCGGGGGATCCCAGTGTGGGTGGCGGCAGAGCCCCGTCGGGGGGACACCGGTTTTGGGGAGCCCCGGGAGAGCCGCGGCTGCCCTGAGCGGGAGCCCCGAGAGAGGAGAGCCCCAGAAGCCCCAGCGGGGACCCCGAGAGGGGGGGACCCCTGGCAGTGCCGGCACCCCGGCAATGGGGGGTGCTGGGGCTGGAGGGGCGGCATGGCCGGGAAAGGGGTGCGGGGCTCCCGGGGCCGCCAGGGGCTGCTCCCAGCAGGAGCCCAGTTGCTGACAGTCACTCCCCATTATGATACAATTTGCCCCCAGCACTGTTCCCGTTGTTCCCACTTTCATCCCGTGTGTTCCCAGTTCTCCCACTTGCCCCCAGAATAGTCCCAGTCACTCCCAGTAAGATCCCAGTATGAGTCCAGTATGATCCCAGTCTCTGCCAGCAGGGCCCCAGTCACTCACCCTTGTCCCCAGTTGCCCCCAGCGTGGTCCCAGTTGCCCCCAGCACATTCCCAGTGGCTCCATATGTGTCCCAGTCCTAGTGCAATGATGGGGAATACCAAACGCACTTGAGGCATCACGTACGGTTAACACCAAAGCTGTGGCTATGTTTGTGATGGGGTCATAGGTAAAGTTCACTAGGTTCCACCGGGATTGGAATTCCTTTTCAAAATCAGCGGCACTGTCCCAAACTATTTTCCGAATCTCAGTAGGAAAAGTGCCTTCTTCACCTTCTCTTATAATCGAGGCAGC